>NC_085024.1:3446427-3495238 GCF_963692335.1 Osmerus eperlanus
ACTACACAAGCCCAGATCTAAACACACCTACACACACACACACACACAACACAACCATAAAACCACACACACTGCCCACACACTTCAACACACAACCAACAGAGCCAAAGGCAGCAGCTAGGTTGGTATATATTTTGCGTAGTTTGCAGTCCCTTGCTTGTCTGCACTTGGGTGGTCTAATGATGCGTGTTGTTGACAGACCGCCACCGTCTCTTGGTCCTGTCTCCGGGGACGCCACGGAAACAACAGACGCACTTTGATGATGTCAGGTCACTCACCCCCCCCCTCTCCGGCCCGCCTTAGTGTGGGATACCTTTGTTTTGTTTTTCACATCTCTCGTCTAAAGTTCTATCCATCTCAGCTTCTGTGTGTTGTTCTGTCTGTTGGAGTAGGCGTGTGTGTGTGTGTGTGTGTATGTGGGGAGGATGGGGGGCGGAGTGGGTTCTTTGGGGGGGGCACCTGCCCAGGGAGAATTGGTTTACAGGCAGTCATGAATTCCGTCCTTGATGTTCGCTGGTTATTGTGAGTGTCCTCGAGAGCCTGAGCATATCCCAGGCAGTGGGACACAGAGAGAGGGTTTTGGCTCGGCCCACAAACCTGGCCACCCTGAAGACATCTTTGTCGCCCAACCGGGTGGAGCCAGAGCGTTTCTATGGGAGACGCAGTGCGAGCACAGCTCCCACCAAGACGTGCCCGAAAACCAACCTTGAGGCCGGCCTTTGTGTCTAGAAATGTCGCACGGGCATGTTTGTCGCTTCCGAAACGAATCCCGTTTCCTACCTGCGTCTGCGCTGAGCGACGGCAGCACACCTGCGCGGTCACAGCGGTGGCTGTCATCCACCTCGCTCGCCCTGCTGCCACATGTGACAGGAAGTCGTTTGAAAACTCCCCCGCCTGTCCTCCCCTTCCCACGTCCCTCCTTGTTGAGCTCTCTATTTGGGATGCCCCCCACCCCTCTCCTTCGCCCCCCACTTCCCAATTAACTTTCAAATCAGACCCGGAATCAAATCGGTTTGCGTTAGTGTGTCACTCTCTCTCTCTCTCTGGCCGGACACAGCGATTGCGAGGAAATGTCATCATTCCAAGGGCGCAAATGTAAAATAAAAAGAAGCTGTTTCTCCCCACTGTTTAGTTCCAATGCCAGTGAGTACCGAGCCTTTAAACTTTGCAGTTGACTTTGGAGTTGTGTGCGGGGGAGGTAGAGAGAGAGAGGAATAGAGAGAGATGAGGAGAGAGAGGCGAGGAGAGAAAAGGAGGAGAAAGGGGGAGGGAGAGAGAGGCTGATAGATGAAAGACAGGAGAGAGAAGAGGAGAGATGAGAGAGGAGAGAGAAGAGGATGGAGAAGAGGAGGAGAGGAGAGAGAAGAGAAGAGAGAGAAGAGGAGAGTGGAGGAGAGAGAAGGGGATGGAGAGATGAGAGAAAAGGAGAGAGTGAGGAAAGAGAAGGGGATGGAGACGAGAGAAGAGAGATCGTGGAGGAGAGAGGAGGAAAGAGGAGGAGAGCACACACACAAAGGGCATCCAACATCTAAGCGTGTCAGCGGGAGAGACTGCTTCAAATGTCAGCTACGTGAGGAACATTAGAACAGAAATAGCACAGGAAGTAGTAACTACACCCAGTTACATTACAACAGAAGTAGTAACTACACCCACTTACAGTACAACTGGAAGTAGTAACTACACCCACTTACATTACAACAGGAAGTAGTAACTACACCCACTTACAGTACAACTGGAAGTAGTAACTACACCCAGTTACATTACAACAGGAAGTAGTAACTACACCCACTTACAGTATAACTGGAAGTAGTAACTACACCCACTTACAGTACAACTGGAAGTAGTAACTACACCCAGTTACATTACAACAGGAAGTAGTAACTACACCCACTTACAGTATAACTGGAAGTAGTAACTACACCCACTTACAGTACAACTGGAAGTAGTAACTACACCCACTTACATTACAACAGGAAGTAGTAACTACACCCATTTACATTACAACAGGAAGTAGTTACTACACCCATTTACATTACAACAGGAAGTAGTAACTACACCCATTTACATTATAACAGGAAGTAGTAACTACACCCACTTACATTACAACAGGTAGAGGGGATGGATAGAGAGAGAGAGAGAGAGAGAGAGAGAGAGAGAGAGAGAGAGAGAGAGGGCAGGTGAAGGAGAGGGAAAGAGAAAGAGAGAGAGAGAGAGAAAGAGAGAGAGAGAGAGAAAGAGAGAGGGAGAGAGAAAGAGAGAGAAAGAGAGAGAGAGAGAGGGAGAGAGAAAGAGAGGGCAGGTGAAGGAGAGGGAGAGAGAGAAAGAGAGAGGGAGAGAGAGAGGGCAGGTGAAGGAGAGGGAGAGAGAAAGAGAGAGGAGAGAGAGAAAGAGAGGGCAGCTGAAAGAGAGGAGGGGAGTGAAAGGGAGGAGGACATGCAGGTTGTGGATGATGAAGTGTTGCTCTAATCCATGGTGAACGATACACGTGTCAGTGTTTCCTTCCTGGGCAGGGCGAGGTAGCCACATTCAGCCGCCTAGCGGGGACTCCCTGATCCTAGCCTTTACCTCATCACACACACATATACAGTATATAAAAACTAGAGATACAATTTCTGGAGAAATTGTAGGGTGTGCTTGCTTGGGTCGGTTGCACAGGGGTCCGTTTTTTAATGACATTTTTACAACTGATATTTCTGTATATTTTATATAAAAATGCCATACTTATTATTTATAAAGATTACATAGATTTAAAAGCATTTTTTTGTGCTGCTCGTTTTACAACTGAAAATACGAGTGAAGTGTAGAATTAAATATGATGTCTTCTCATTTCCCCTGCAAGAGGCAGCCTCATAGCTGAATCAAAACGAATACATTTGGCAGACCGGTGTAAAAATGGACCTAATCTCTATGATTTAAACGTCCTTTTAAGTTTTCCCTTCTCGTGATATTTTCAGGCATTTAGCCTACTCATATTGCAATCATTAATAAAGAACCCCCTTTGAAGATTATTCTACGACGTTACCCGGCAGTAGAAGATGGAATCGTGGTTCAAACAGTACCATCTGCTAACTGAAAATATGCCCCCAAAAACGTAAATAAGCTTGACATTTATTTAGTGGAAAATCGCTCATTCATAAAAAGCTCACTGGTAGCGATCAGTCAGTAACAACGCAAAATGCGATATAGCCCTGTGTGGAGAAGCTGCCCCGGTAAATTGTACTACTACGGTACAGTACTAGACTACAGTACTGCTGTGTTCATCTTGGTAGCGATTGCGTTGGTTGAATTCGATTTAACGTTCCGTTGTACGGTTTAGGCTGAAATTATTATTATGAACAGATTGACAAAGTTTAGGCTGTGGCAATGAAGTTAAGGTTAGTAGTTAGATAGATTTTTGATTTAAGTAAGGGGAGTGCCGAACATGTTCTGTCGCCGTTTGACTTCCTAAACAGCTGTGTAAGTTAGATGTTTTTGTCGTGTGTCTCGCGTAAGCTACAGCGTTGCAGTGAGCTACACTGGTTTGAAACCACAGGTAATGGTAATTTCACCAACAAATCGTTTACTAATGTCAGAATAAATCCTACAACGAAAATGTATATGTGAGGAATGTTTATTTTAACGATTGAAAACAGATACATCATAGACCACTGTAGTATGTGTTGCCCGGGCAACACAGGCTAATGTCATGATGCTAATACTTCAGTGAAATAGTAGACTACTGTTTCCGAAAGTAGATGTACTTCCTTAATAAAATCAGCTTATATTGTACATTACACGTCACAATTGTGTGTCATTTTAACAAAGTAAAATTAGTAAATAGTTATCACCCTGGCCTCTTTGCTTGTGGCGTTTCTGCAGCTGCCTTGCAGTAAAGCAGTTAGCTTAGCTATCTCCCAGAAGTTAACGAGCTGCTAAACTAATGTTCTGCTAGAGGTAGTCACGCGCACCGTTAGCTTCACTTTTCGCCACAAAAACTTAATTTCCACTTAAACCATGCAACAGAACGTAAATCCCAATAGAAGCAACTCAATCGCTACCAAGACTAAACTTTAACACCTAGGTTGTCTATGTAGGCCAAATATTGACTGAGTTTTAGGGGGGCAAAAAGAATAATAAAAATAATATATATGTGAGAGAACAAAGGTTGTGCCCTTGCCGAAGGCAAAGCACACCCAATTACACATACTCATTCCCACACACACACACACAAATTATGTAATTACACACACACACACTCGTTCCTCTTGTTGTGTGTGTGATGGGGAGAGGGAGTGCAGAGCAAACAGAAGAGGCTAATAAATTAGTTTAATTACGGCGTGTGGCGACCTTGACTTTTTTGGGCGCTGGCAGACGGAGGGAGAGAAGAAGAGTGTCTGAATGAAGCACCTGTGAAAGAGGGACAGGAGCTTAGCCCAGAAGCTCATCAATCCCCCTCCGCTCCCCCTCCGCTCCCCCTCTCCGCTCCCCCTCCGCTCCCCACTCCGCTCCCCCTCCTCTCACCCTCCTGCTCCCCCTCCTCTCCCCCTTCCGCTCCCCCTCCTCTCCCCCTACACGCTCCCCCTCACGATCCCCCCCCTCCGCTCCCCCTCCGATCCCCCCCCTCCTCGTCCTCCCCCTCCGCTCCCTCCTCCTCTCACCCTCCTCTCCCCTCCGCTTCCCCTCCTCTCCCACCTTCCGCTCCCCCTCCCTCACCCTCCTCTCCCCCTCCGCTTCCCCTCCTCTCCCCCTCCGATCCCCCCCCTCCTCTCCTCCCCCCTCCTCTCCTCCTCTTTCTCCTTCACCCTCCTCTCCTTCCCCTCCTCTCCCCCTCCTCTCCTCCCCCTCCTCTCCCCCCCCTCCCTCTCCTCTCCCCCCTCCTCCCACCTCCCCCATCCCCTCTCCCCCTTCCTGCTCCTCCTTCCCCATCCTGCTTTTCTGTCTCACTCCTCGTGTCTCACTCCCCTTGTATCACTCTCTCAGTATCACTCTCCATGTCTCACTCCCCTTGTATCACTCTCCTCGTCTCACTCCTCTTGTCTCACTCCCATTGTCTCACTCTCTCGGTCTCACTCTCTCTGGATAGTGTATTAACACTACCAGTGTCTTAATAGCAGCTGCATGTCCCCCATCGTGCTAGCTGACTAGCGATTCCGCTAGTCAGCTCTCACCTCAACATCAGGACATTCTCTAACCCTGACAAAGTATTAAAAAAACACAAACTGGGCTTTGATGCACTTTGCTGTGATTGGGCCATCTCTGCAGGCTGCAGTCTTCTTGGAAACAATAATGATTATAATTATGTTTCATTTTAATTTCGTAGAAGCTTTTACTCAAGGTGATGCGCAAGGGGGATTTGAACCTGCAACCTTTTAATCAGGAGTTAAATGCTCTAGCCACTGGGCTATACTTACCCCTCCCCCCCTCTCCTTCCTCTCTGGAGGCTAAGAAGGACTTTCCTCTTTGGTACATTTATGTCAGTTTTCCAGCTCTGCCTGGTCTGACAAGCTAAAGGCCAAGGGTGACGTATCCTGAAGGCTACATCCAAGATGGCCGCCGCGTCCAGAGCTGGGTCTGGTCCCGGCGGCGTGACGGGGGGGGGGGTGGGGGACGTCAGAGCTGCGGGGCGAAGACGAACGCCTGACACCCGACTCCCCTCCTGGGACTGCTCAAAGTTCAGCCAGGTACGGAGAGCGTTCCCGGCCCCGCCTCGCGCTGTTAGACAGTGCCCGTGTGTGCCGACAGAATAACGGGATACGGAAAAGCCATTCCACCGCAGCAGGCCAGCCAACACGAATGGCCTTCACAGGTCGTTTATTCCCAGATAATGTGTGTGGTACTTTTGGTGGATTAGGTTTTTGGTGTTGTTTGCGTCCCTACTTATTTTTGGCTTTTACGTCGTAAATGTGCCTCTGAAGTCATTAATGCTAGAGTTCCACGGATTACTGGGTCTCTCTCTCTCTCTCTCTCTCATCTCTTCTCTCTCTCTCATTCTCTCTCTCTCTCTCTCTCTCTCTCTCATCTCTCTCCCTCGACATCTCCCGCTCCCCTCTCTCTCTCTCTCTCTCTCTGGGGTGGGGTTGTGCGTGCAGGGTGGGGTTGTGGGTGAGGTGCAGGGGTGGGGTTGTGGTGGAGGTGCAGGGGTGGGGTTGTGGGTGGAGGTGAAGGGGTGGGGTGGGGTTGTGGGTGGAGGTGCAGGGGTGGGGTTGTGGATGGAGGTGCAGGGGTGGGGTGGGGTTGTGGGTGGAGGTGCAGGGGTGGGGTGGGGTTGTGGATGGAGGTGCAGGGGTGGGGTTGTGGGTGGAGGTGCAGGGGGTGGGGTTGTGGGTGGAGGTGCAGGGGTGGGGTTGTGGGTGGAGGTGCAGTGGTGGGGTGGGGTTGTGGGTGGAGGTGCAGTGGTGGGGTGGGGTTGTGGGTGGAGGTGCAGGGGTGGGGTGGGGTTGTGGGTGGAGGTGAAGGGGTGGGGTGGTGGGTGGAGGTGAAGGGGTGGGGTTGTGGGTGGAGGTGCAGGGGTGGGGTTGTGGGTGGAGGTGCAGTGTTGGGGTTGTGGGTGGAGGTGCAGTGTTGGGGTGGGGTTGTGGGTGGAGGTGCAGGGGTGGGGTGGGGTTGTGGGTGGAGGTGCAGGGGTGGGGGTGGTGGGTGGAGGTGAAGGGGTGGGGTTGTGGGTGGAGGTGCAGGGTGGGGTGGGGGGTTGTGGGTGGAGGTGCAGTGTTGGGGGTTGTGGGTGGAGGTGCAGTGTTGGGGTGGGGTTGTGGGTGGAGGTGCAGGGGTGGGGTGGGGTTGTGGGTGGAGGTGCAGGGGTGGGGTGGGGTTGTGGGGGAGGTGCAGGGGTGTCCTTACCTCGTTCTGCAGCTCGTCGTCACTCTGGGGGGAGGCCAGCATCTCAAACAGGGAGGAGCAGAGCTCCTCAGGGCTGGACGCGATCATGTTTCCCCCGCCCAGGTACCGCTCCACCTCCTCCCTCAGGACGGCCCCGTCCGCCTCGCCGGCCCCGCCTCCCCCCCGCCCCCCTCCCGCCCCCCTGGTGGCTGTTCAGGAAGCTGTCAAAGTCCAGGCCCCTCCCTCCCCCCTCTTCCCTCCCCCTCCCCCTCCCCGCCCCCCCAGGGCGGCCGGTCGGCCTGGTCCAGGGTGTAGCAGTCGTAGGAGAAGGCGATGTTGCGCCCGAAGGCGGGGCCGTGCGCGGCTCGGCCGGGGCTCTGGGCTGGCGGACGAACTCCTCCACCCGGGCCTCCCCCAGCGGCGCCACCGCCCTCAGCCACCCGCCAGCGCACGAGGCGTCCGCCGCCGAGGCCGGGAAGGGCCCGAACATCTGCTTGATGGCCAGGGTCTCCTCGCGGCCCACCTGCTCCCTGTTGTGGAAGGTCTGGAACAGGAAGACGGCCGCGCTCTCGATGGTGTCCTGGCCGTCCTCCACCACCAACTGGCGAGGGGGGGGGGGGGGGGGGGGCTGTGTTAGAGTTACTGTCACTGTCGTCATAATCATCATGTGAAATAACATATCCGTCACGGACATTGTTGACATTATCATCATCATCACATAAAACAACATATCAATCATCAGTCATTATTGTCACCATTATCGTCATCATCACTACATGCAGTAACTTTAACTTTGATAAGGATGCAGCCGTTTTGTACTATTTGTATTTTTTTTTATATTTGTATTTTTATATTGTAAATTATGGCTACTTTATAGTTTATTGTATTTTTTTTAAAATTTTAAATCACCTTCGTATTTGCTGGACTATGTACCTTTAGTGTAATTAGATTAAATATTTAAGTTTTTAAGATTCCTATATGTTTAATGCAGCTCCTTCCTGCCAAAGTCAATTCCTTGTCTGTGCAAACTTTCATGGCGATTACAACCCTTTCCGATTCTGATTCTGTTAAATAGGATTCTCTTAAATCTAAAGTCGGGGGGACAGATTTGCTGTTTTCAAAAAGTGTGTGGAACAAAAGTCATGTTACATGGTTTATTACAAAGTGATGTCCCCATGTATAACAAACCCATGCCCCCAGTCTACATGAACCCATCAGTCATTACCCCCAGTCATCACCACCACCACCATCATCATCATCTTTTGTCTGCACTCTCAGAGAAGGATTCTGGTCATGGGGACAATGCTGATAGTCATTACAGTAATTACATCCATCACTATCATTACAATACTTTAACAACAGCTCCCAATAGGCAATCTTGTTATTATTCTGCACTGTATCTTGCAGCTGGAGAGAGAGCTGTGTGTTGTAGATATGGGAGGCGAAAACATGATAAAGTGTGTGCACCTTTCCTGAGTCACCGTAGAACAGATGCCTCTTAGAACTCATAGAACCTCGTCTGGAGAACAGTCCAGAAGCATTCCAGACCCAGCTTTCATACAGGGAAGGAACATGGACTAATTGCCTAATTACAGGAAAGAATGCAGAGCAAGACAAGGGTAGAGAAAGGATGTGTGGGTGGAGATGGAGAGAGGGAGAGGTGGAGAGGTGGAGAGAGGGAGAGGTGGAGGTGGAGAGAGGGAGAAGTGGAGAGAGTGAGAGGTGGAGAGAGGGAGAGGTGGAGAAAGGGAGAGGTGGAGGTGGAGAGAGGTGGAGGTGGAGAGAGGTGGAGGTGGAGAGAGGGAGAGGTGGAGAGAGGAAGGGGTGGAGAGAGGGAGAGGTGGAGAGAGGGAGAGGGAGAGGTGTAGAAAGGGAGAGGTGTAGAAAGGGAGAGGTGTAGAGAGGGAGAGGTGTAGAGAGGGAGAGGTGAAGAGAGGGAGAGGTGTAGAAAGGGAGAGGTGTAGAGAGGGAGAGGTGGAGAGGGAGAGGTGTAGAAAGGGAGAGGTGTAGAGAGGGAGAGGTGTAGAGAGGGAGAGGTGTAGAGAGGGAGAGGTGTAAAGAGGAACAGGTGGAGAGAGGGAGAGGTGGAGAGAGGGAGAGGTGGAGAGAGGGAGAGATGGAGAGAGGGAGAGGTGGAGAGGGAGAGGTGTAGAGGGAGAGGTGGAGAGAGGGAGTGGTGGAGAGAGGAACAGGGATGGGGGTGGAGAGAGAGAGAGAGAGAGAGAGAGAAGAGAGAGAGAGAGAGAGAGAGAGAGAGAGAGAGAGAGAGAGAGAGAGAGAGAGAGAGAGAGAGAGAGAGAGAGAGAGGAGAACAGAGGTGGGGTGGAGAGAGGAAGCAGCAGGAGATGAAAGGATTTATAACTAATCAGAATGAGTCTGGAAGGTTCTCTCTGTTCTCTCAGTCTCCTCTGTCAGGTAGGAACACGCCCTCCCTCCATCCATCCATCCTCCTCAACATTCCCTCCATCCATCCTCCTCAACCCTCCCTCCATCCTCCCTCCATCCTCCTCCTCCCTCCCTCCATTCGTCCTCCCTCCATCTTACTCCTCCCTGCATCCTCCTCCTCCCTCCATCCACCCCCCCCCCCCTCCATCTTTCTCCTACGACCTCCTCCCTCCTCCCGCTCTTTTCTGCTCTGTGTGGGAGTTCCACCTGGCTAAGCTCACCCCAGAACACTGGGCAAAGGGCTAGGTTGTGTTAGCAGCAGCCGTAGCAACAGCAAACATCTCATAATATGCTTCAGCTTTTCACCCCTCCGCTGCTTGATGAGGAGATGGTAGTGCAAACGGGGTAAAGAAGAACCGCTGGGTCTTTCTGTGATGACAGGACAACATTTCGGATCTGTCTACCAAGGGAAGGGTGGCTTGTTCCTCAGTGGCCTTTGTTAGCTGTTCTCTGCTATATGAGAAGGGAGACTTCCTGGGACTTTGTGTGCTTTCAGGCACTCTGAAACCTGACCCTGGATCTGTCGGCAGAGCCAGCATGACTAGGCATATGGAGCTCTAGGTACAGTCACGTCACACATGTAGCCAGCCTGCCAGCCTGTCAGTCAGTCAGCCTGGCAGCAAGCCAGGAAGATAGTCTGGCAGGCAGGTAGAAAGGCGGATAGGCAGACAGAGGTAGGCAAACAGGAAGGCAGACAGTAAACAGGAAAGCAGACAGTAAACAGGAAGGCAGACAGTAAACAGGAAGGCAGACAGTAAACAGGAAGGCAGACAGTAAACAGGAAGGCAGACAGTAAACAGGAAGGCAGACAGTAAACAGGAAGGCAGACAGTAAACAGGAAGACAAACAGGCGGACACAAGCAGACAAGGCCAAGAGTACCTCAGAGCTCTCTGTCCTTCAACCCTCCCCCCTCCCCCGTCTCCCCTCCCCCGTCTCCCCTCCCCCGTCTCCCCTCCCCCGTCTCCCCTCCCCCGTCTCCCCTCCCCTGGGTGTGGGGCTGTATCTAGGAGATCTATCAGAGACGCAGCAGGATTAGAGACGGAGCAGGAATCCTGCCGAGTTCCAATCCCCCGCCCCGTTGCTTTCCTCCCTCCCTCCACCCACCCACGACACACCTCCTCCTCCGCCCCGCACGCCCACCTCTCCTCCTCACCTTCTCCCACTCGTCCATCACCCACCTCCTCCTGCTCACCTTCTCCTCCCACCCACCTCCTCTGCCTCCTCCTTCCCTCCCGTGCTCACCTTCTCCCCCCCACACGCCCTCTCCCACCACCCCACTTCCCCCTGCCTGCCTGCTCACCTCCACCCCGACCCTCACCTCCTCCTCCCCCCTCCTCCTCCTCCCCTGCAGGCAGGATCAGAACGGCATTGAGAGAGAAGGAGCTGGCATGCACACCGCTGTATGGCTTCAGAGGAATTCTGGGGGATTTGCATCTAATCTAATTATTAGAGGTATCAAGGTCAAATCGACACCTTCGTGGCGCCGTTGCTCAGGCAACGGAGAATGTGGCGACAAGAAGCATTGACACCTTGTGTGAGTCAGCTGTCTATAGGTGGAGGTCAGACCAGCATTCTGAGCCCTTAGACCTTCCTCTCTGGGTTGAGTCAAACAATAAACCTGTCTTCTGAGAGATCTTATGTAATTCTGCTACAACGATTTACCATCCAAACCGATTTCCGTGCTAAGATCTGCTACAACGACTTACCATCCAAACCAATTTCAGTGTTATCTTGCTAATCTTGGCTAACAACTTCATTTTATTTTTATTCAGTTTCCTAGGCCGTAGTCTTTGACCTCATATTTTGCTCGTTTTCCGATCAATATTTTTCTTTTGATAATTTGATGAAAAGCGCAAGCCTGGTACTGTAAACGAGTGAGGGTTCCAGGCCAGCGAGTTGATTACCTATCTGCTTGGCAGCCTGTAGAATGCTCCTCAGCTCCTGGTTGGCTGCCTGCAGCTCTGCCTTCTCCAGGTTCTGAGTGCAGAACTGGACGATCTTCTGCCATGTCAGGCCTTGTCTGGAAAACAGCTCCTGCCTCTGCAAACGCTTGGTCTGGAACGAGACAGGAAGCACAGGGAAACAAAGATAGAAGCGCTCACTACACAGCTCTCTGTAGAAGAGACACACACACAATCACTACACAGCTCTCTGTAGAAGAGACACACACACAATCACTACACAGCTCTCTGTAGAAGAGACACACACACAATCACTACACAGCTCTCTGTAGAAGAGACACACACACAATCACTACACAGCTCTCTGTAGAAGAGACACACACACAATCACTACACAGCTCTCTGTAGAAGAGACACACACACAATCACTACACAGCTCTCTGTAGAAGAGACACACACACAATCACTACACAGCTCTCTGTAGAAGAGACACACACACAATCACTACACAGCTCTCTGTAGAAGAGACACACACACAATCACTACACAGCTCTCTGTAGAAGAGACACACACACAATCACTACACAGCTCTCTGTAGAAGAGACACACACACAATCACTACACAGCTCTCTGTAGAAGAGACACACACACAATCACTACACAGCTCTCTGTAGAAGAGACACACACACAATCACTACACAGCTCTCTGTAGAAGAGACACACACACAATCACTACACAGCTCTCTGTAGAAGAGACACACACACAATCACTACACAGCTCTCTGTAGAAGAGACACACACACAATCACTACACAGCTCTCTGTAGAAGAGACACACACACAATCACTACACGGCTCTCTGTAGAAGAGACACACACACAATCACTACACAGCTCTCTGTAGAAGAGACACACACAATCACTACACAGCTCTCTGTAGAAGAGACACACACACACAATCACTACACAGCTCTCTGTAGAAGAGACACACACACAATCACTACACAGCTCTCTGTAGAAGAGACACACACACAATCACTACACAGCTCTCTGTAGAAGAGACACACACACAATCACTACACAGCTCTCTGTAGAAGAAACACACGCACAATCACTACACAGCTCTCAGAGACACACACACAATCACTACACAGCTCTCTGTAGAAGAAACACACGCACAATCACTACACAGCTCTCTTAGAAGAGACACACACACAATCACTACACAGCTCTCTGTAGAAGAGACACACACAATCACTACACAGCTCTCAGAGACACACACACAATCATGCGCTGTCTCTCACACACACAATCACACTCTCTGTCTTACACACACAATCACACTCTGTCTCAGAGACACAATCACATTCTCTGTCTCTCACACACAAACGCAATCACACTCTCGCTGTCTCTTACACACACACACACACACACACACACACACACACACACACACACACAGACATACTTAAGTAAGTTCATGCATGACTGGAAGACACACAGTATAACATATCATATGTTAAATATGCCTGAATAGGAGGAGGATTTTAAATAAGCCTCCTTCTTATGCAGCGGTTATTAGTGCTCCTCGGTCGTACTGGAAGGCAGGGGGGAGAATTAACACTGTGACTTCATTACAATCAGCACTTCCATGTCCTCTAAAAGCAGCCATTTTAACACAAGCTCAAAGATAATCTTCAAGCCTGGCCCTCCAGCTTTCCCCTGGAGCAGCACTTTTCACGCTCTGGGGATTAAACACAGGGCCAACCGGAGCACAGGTGGTGATCTGAACACCCCACTGACTCCCAGGTCTAAGTACTATACCTCCAGAGCTGTCTCTGATCACACAGAGAGAGAGGGGGGGGAGAGAGAGAGAGAGAGAGAGAGAGAGAGAGAGAGAGAGAGAGAGAGAGAGAGAGAGAGAGAGAGAGAGAGAGAGGGGGGGGGGGGGGGGGAATGGTCATAACGTGATGTGAAAGGAGAGAAGAGAAGGACTATCGACAGTAAAGTCAGATCCGATGTCCGGAGTTCCGGACATCTGTAGGGGATGGAGAAGGTCACAGGCAGGTTACACTTAATTAGGAGCTTCCTCCTGAATGAAAGGTGTCCCTACCCTGAGGTCGTAGACCTCTTCAGTGAAGTCCTCCTGCTTGCTGACGTTGGAGAACGAGCGCAGAGCGCCTGTGAGACGTGGAGGTGACATTGCCTACGGTCCATAAGATGCTAAAGCACTCCAATGTCTGTCTGCAACAACAAAAAAAACGCAACACAAGCAAAGTCATTAGAGTGAGTACGTTGTCAAAAACACGAAACTCATAACGTTCGCTAGCTAGATTGTTAACTGAGTTGATTAGCTCCTACTAGCATGCTAGCTAGCAACATTCCAGGGTACAGTATTATTAATTACCATATACCACTACTAGAAGAAAAAAACAGCGATACGCGTATATGTTATTTATCTGCTTGCTTTAGTATTGCGTGGAGGATGTAGGTTCTGTTCGCCATAGGACTAGAAAAATGTATCAGGTTAAACTTGCTAGCAGTAACTATGCAGCTTAAGTTACTGATTACAGCTGGTGCTAGTTAGCCCAAATGGGGATGCTGCAGGAAAGCTGTTTAACTAATGTGTCCGTTTACAAGATACTTGGGCTAGCCAGATAGATGTTTTACATTGATATCGAAAGCTAAGGAAGCTAGGCTAACTGTTGTACCACGTTGTCCAATGCGCGTGCTTCGTGTCTTGTTCTAAAACCGTGATTCGCGTGACAACGTTACACAAAGGAGACAAGGCATGCTGTTTAACGCCTGCGACAATAACGGCTCGTTTCAAGGATTTTAAACTCACCTTTTCACACTTGAACAGAGAAAAGTTAGCTAGCTCGTAGCCGGCTCTGTCAACTCTGTCAACAGACACCACCTGTATTAGAGTGGTTGTGGGTAATGTAGTTTGACGCGGGATTTCTGACAAAGGCGAGGAGCAAAGATTGTGTGAAAATGTAAGAAACACGCTGCCCTCCTAGAATGTTTTTAGTTTATTTTTGTGTGGTTGATTATTACTTGTTCTCTCTGTCACTACATTGCATTCATTGTACCTGTGTTAAATCTAATAAAATCTATGTTATGGGTCAGGCTACTTGGGATGTGAAGGGGCAGAAAGGGACGACCCCGCATACATTATAATAATCTGTCTCTACATTTTGACTATACTGTATCATTACCATAATCTTAATCCTACACCGCTCTTTTCACCTCTTTTGACCCTGACCCTCATACATAGTTAAAGGCCAGGAGCTGGCTTGTTACATTCGCAGAAGGCTAGAGAATTTACTCCATAAAAATACACAATAGCATGAACCAGGTATTAATCTACAGTTTGGTAAATAAATGTTCCCTATTTTCGTGTGCGTATTGTCACATGCTCAAAGCAGCTACGTATTTCTTACACTTCACGATTAGTATGACATATATTTTTACTGTCATGTTGAGGTTCAATTCAGATATAGCCTACAGATTGCTCATGAAATTATCCTCAACTTTTCACCCGCACCAATGTCTCTGAGGTTTATCTTCCTGCTGTATCTGTCAGAGCCGCGATTCTTAGCTTCTGTTACACCAATCCCCTGCATGCATGCATGAGTCTACTGAGACCTGATGGTGCATGGCAATGTGCTATGAAGACCACACACCCTGAGTCAAGGCCAAAGGGCTTGGGTTTGTACGGAACAATGTTTCAGTATTACTTCGTTCATCCGGATTTCTCCTGTTTGCGGTGTCATCCCAGATAGAGTTGTACTTAACACTAACCTAATGTTAAGTGAACATTGGCAAGCTCGACTTTACCACGGGCAAAGGCATATGAAGTGGGCTAACAGCCAAACATCAAAGAAAACCATGGAAATAACACATTCAGGCTAAAAAGAACTTAAAAGAGGATGAAATTACAGTGAAAACATGGCTTATTCATAGGCTCATATTGAAAAGTAAACATATAAGGATGTAAGTGGCACATGAAGTAACCTACATTACCTACCAATCTCATGTTCATCAAAACCAGCCTATAAATGTTGTCATGAGTCAAATTAAATTATAGCCTATAGCACAAGTGCAAAAACTGTCTATTTGCGTGTCTGAAAACAGTTCCACTGATTACGAATGAATTGAGAAAATATATTTTCACTCATGACAAAAATCTCAAGGAATAAAATGAGAAAGTTCTAAAGGGTCCTTGGAATATAAATTGTTGTCTGTTTCCCGGGAGCGATCTCTAATGTGTTTAGCATTTCACACGGTTATCAGACACCCACCCTCCTTCTATTTTCCACTGAAACAAAGCACTCCGCATGAAGAAATAACTGCTTAGCATTCGGAGCATTCAAATGCAGGCTATGGGCACATTAGACGGTGCTGCTTACTAATGCACTCTGGAGCCCAACACAGAAGCCCTCCTCACTCCCAAACTGAAACAATGTAACCCCCTCTTGCTATCTGCCGTCGGAGAAGGGTCATTTGTTTACGTCAGGATGCCGCTGGATGCCCTGCTAATGCGGTTCCGAAATGCCCGGTACCTGCCTCTCGCGCAGCACCGGATACCTATCCTAATTATTCACATTGTGAAATGTTCTCCGTGGCGAAGGCCTTATCCCGCGGTGCAGCCACGACCGGATACATCTTAATAACTCACCTCCCTGGAACCTGCGTCCAAGCTGCCAGGGGCTCCGAACAACTAAGAGAAGTGCGTGTGTGTGTGTGTGTGTGTGTGTGTGTGTGTGTGTGAGAGAGAGAGAGAGAGAGAGAGAGAGAGAGAGAGAGAGAGAGAGAGAGAGAGGGAGGACATAATGTGGGGGTAGCCTATGTACAGTTGTGGTGTGTGTGTGTGTGTCTGCATATCCCTGAATTAGCTACAGTATGGATGACATTTGGGTGTGGCTGGTAACCCATCACTATGTTTTCTGTGTGGAGGCCACTTGTCCTGCAGAATGGGCTGTGAAAATACCCTAAATCATTCAGAAGCATCTCCAGAGGTGGAATTTGTGGGCTCTTGTTGTCAAATTGGATTCCTGACTGGAGTAGTTCGTGGACAATACTCGAAAATATTGAAAAATCAATTTGAGATACAATCTAATGTGACACTGCATGGAGAAAAAAATCCCAAAGTAATCCTAAATAGAATGGTACAGCATACAGTCTCAAACCAGATGTATAAAAATGGCAGAAGAATTTGCTGAGTGAACAAAAATAATGTGAATGGGGTGCTTAACGAATATATTTCTCAAATATAGAATATTTGATGAAGGATTGTATCCATACAAGTGGATGACAAATTAGGCAAATAAAAATATTGCTGATCTGAAGTATTATTGGAATTCAATTTCTTCAGTTGTGTTTTTGCAACGTCTGCCGTATGGACAACCACATCGAACTTGCCACTTTAAAGTTTGGATTAGCGACGTATTTGCACTTCACTCAGTGGTGCTACACTTAAGATTCATTCAGGTTATTACTGCTGGTGTGGCTGGAGTGGACCAGGAGTTAAGTACCACATCTCTCCCCTCCTCGCCCCTCCCCTCTCGTCTCCCAGGAACAGAGGCCTGACAGTCCCTTTAGCAGCCAGGCTGACTTGCCACCTGACACATCCCTCCATCACTGGGGTTGGGATGAGAGGATGGAGGTGGGCAGGGGTGAGGTGGGGGAGAGGACGACCTGGCACTAACAAATTAATCCAGACTGGAGGACTGCTGTTGCCCAGGGAGAAACACTCCATTACCAGATCTGAGTCGTCTGACCCAGGCTAGCCTCCAGGAGGGCTGGGGAAGAGGCTGGGGGACCGGGGAAGGGTGAGGCTGAGGCCGGGGGGTTGGGACATGGCCGGGAAAGAGGCTGTGGTCGAGGCTATGGGGTCCAAAGGCACTACAGCTTGAAGTGTTTTCTGAAGGTCTCTCCGAACCACTCATCCATCCCAGTCCCCTTACTGAGAGCTCTGTGATTGGTCAGCTCCTCACCTCGAGGTCTCTTCCAGTGTTCTTTATTTTACTTTACCTTATAAAGGGAAACACACAGTACAGGACAATTGTACTTGTTGATGCACATGTCTGACATAACCCTTTGCTCATCTCTGACACTGACAGATGTGGCCTACAGGCCGTAAACCTCTCTTGTGTAGGCTACAGCAGCAACGACAACTTTGAGCGGAATTATGTGATGCCGCGAAAACGAATAACCTACCGCAGAATGAGGCGCCTCTCAACTGTTTGCATTTTTAGATGATCCATTCGACAGACGCCTAAATGAACAGATTGATTTAAACCTTCAGGAGACCGGACCCCACCGCACCGAGAAACTCCATCCATCACCAAACACAATAGCTTTCTCAAGCGCGGCGCAGCCACGAGTCACTCCGTCAGGCTCACCGTAGAGTGTGAGTAGTGAGACTAACCACATATGAGACGGGAGCTGCTCTCGGCTTCTCTCCGGCAACACGACCAGACCCAACCGCAGCAACCTGAGCGCCTGGACATACAGGAACATGAACACACACTTTCACACACACACACACACACTTTGCCACTCGTGTCGGCAAAAAATCTTGTCGAAGAGAAGAAGACACCTGCTAAGGAGACAGTCTAGAATTCACTGTCTAGTTCTCATGGTAACCCGACGAGGCATAAAAGACTGGAGAAGAAACACCTTCTCACACCTCCGAGATCCATCCAATTAGTTTGTGGGTCAAATCAAATATTTTGGCATGTGTCGAAAATCGATGTAAATGTGTAAACAAGTAATCATGTTTCCACCAACGCTAGGCTATATGTTAAGTAATATTGGACACCTTCGACACCTTCGACCTGATAATGGCCTCCGCTGCGCGTCGGACGGTTCACGCCTCCGCATCGTCCATTATCAGGTGATATTGGACGCCTCGTCGGGCATTATCCCGCTTATAGGCCTACCATGGTCACTTGCCAACGATTTTTATTTTACAAACCTAAATTTATGTTTTCAAGCGTTTTGCAAAAGAAAATCTAACGTTTTTTAACGTTAGCCAACTCTGATATTTTATAGTCCGCTCAGCTCATAGAACCAACACCGGCTTTTCCTTGGTAAACTAACGTTATTCTAGCACGATTCAGAGGCAATAACATTGTGTACGGTTGTCAAACAGTAAATATAATTTTACAGTATGTTTGACAATAAGATTTGCTAGCTAACCAGCCATGTCACTGTCCCAAAATCAATATCAAGATTTTCACGAACAAAACTAGTACTAGGCGACAGTACGGCCGCAGCCTGTGGAGCAAGTTGAATAGCAAATGGATGTGAGTAATTATAATTTGACAGTAGTTTAACAACATGACTAGCCATCTATCGAGCCATGTCATTGTCCCCAAATAAAATCAAGATTTTTAAGAAGAAAATAATCGGCCATGTGTGCTGCTACTGTCGTGTTGGCCGCAGCCTGTCTGCAGTAGATTGACTAGCGAGGTGAATAGCGAATGGGATGTGAGATGAGCGGTTACGTGACACTGACACACTACATTCAGAAAAGTAACATTTTTCAAATAGGTTAAAATAAATATTGAAGTCACTCATTGTTGTAAATACAAGTTAGCTTGTTAAAGTCTTTCAAAATTGTAAATGGAGGCTTTGACTCCGTCCTTTATGGTTACTTATTTCAGACACTTTCTACAGGCTCATATACTATGTAGCCAGCGGAATAATTTAGAACGGTGAAAAGACAGTTTTGCTGCAATCACGTAGGTGTCCGTTATCACCCGATAATGGACACCCCTGCAGCCAATCAGAATCGAGTATTCACCCAGACCGTGGTATAAATGACATTATACAAATAAAATAAAAGTTTCGAACAGTTATGCTTCCCTCACATCAAATATGGTTGTCACAGTATAGACTAGGCTACTTGCTTGTTGTTTAATGTTACAATTATCGGCATTCTCCACAACCAGCCAAGCTAGGCTATATCAATTCACAGATAAAAACACGTATTGACATTTAATTATATTTATATGTTGGTGTACAAGTGTAGCCTTCACTTATCCACAAGGATACACTTAGTTGACACTTGGATACACTTAATAAAATAAATTACACACATATATACAGCCTAGGCCTAAACACGTCAGTGTATTTAATTACATTTTGATGCAAGACCTCTCGCTCTCTTCCGATCTTACTCTCAACTCATTCACAGTCTCTCTTGGTCTCACTAACTTATGCTCTCTTTCTGTCTCACTCTCTCTCTTTCACTTTATCTGTCTCTTCGCCTTCTCCCTCTCCCTGTGGCCCTGTACCCTGAGTGTTAACACGTTGAAATGTAAATCCACAGGGGTTTGAACAGCTTTTATTCATTCAGCTGCAACAAAGTATTACTGCTTCAAAACAATATTGCTCTCTAAATGACGGATTCCAATGTCATAAATGTTTTAGGGGGTGCAAAGTGAAGCAATTTACGCTCCTCTCAGTGGTTCTATATGTCAGTCGGCGGCTGGCCAAGGTGGTGGAGCTAGGAGAGATGTGCGGGGAATTTTAATCTGAACCTCAGGGTCACTTGGGCCCAAAGACGGCGGGCTATAGGCTAGTCTACCAAGTCTTACAGACTCGAACAGCCGCGTTGTCATAAGTCATCAATAGTTTTCTCTCTCTCAAACGGTTTTGAGTTTTCCTACTTCGCACACGGGTCCAAATTTAAGAAAGAGTTGAATCAACAAAGACGCGCTATGTCGGTTCGACAAATGGCACTACGGTGTTTGTGCTTGAATTAGAGCTACGCGGTGAGGCTGGCGCATTCTTATCAGTCAGTTTTCTCGATAGGTTGTAAGTTTATGAAAGGACGTTTTTGATATTGAGTCCGTTGTTGCCTCAACACACATAATGAAGCAAGTCAGACGCATTCTCACTCCGACGACATTTTAGGTCCATATAGGGCCTACTTTGTCATGTTTGTGCTTCAAACTGGTGCAGCATGAGTCATGCTGCATGACACTAGCCTATAACCTCTGAACTATTAAATGAGTTAAATTCTAAACATCTGAAAATTGGAAGCGTGACGCATAGATGGGCTAGATATAGCTTAGTTGAGCTCAAGCTATTTTGAGAATTTAAAAGCGAGCCTATACTGTATTTCAAAAAAACCATTAAAGTCATGGTTGCCAAGGATGAAGGGATAATCACATGCTGACAGATTGGCTTTCTGTCACATTGACTGTTGAAGTAGCCTTCGTGGCCTCTTTTAAACTCAGAAGTTTAAAAGCGCCACATTCCCTGGTGGAGAGAGGAGATCTGGGGTCGAGGATTCAGCATGTACCAAACCACTGATCATGACCACCAACCTTCTGGTTCCCTCCCTCCTTCCTTCCCTCTTTCCTTCTCTTCCTCCCTCTACCCTCCTCCCTTCCCTCCTCCCTTCCTCCCCTTTCCTTCTCACTCGTCTCCCCGCTCTCCTTCCCTTTCCTCTCCCCTCCTCTCCTTCCCTCTCCCCTCCTTCCCGTTCTTTCTTTTTTTTCTTTCTGTCTCCCCTCCTCTCCCCTCCTCCCCTTTCCTTCTCTCTCCTCTCGTCTCCTCTACCCTCCTCCCCTTTCCTTCTCTCTCGTCTCCCCTCCTCTCCCCTCCTCCCCTTTCCTTCTCTCTCCTCTCGTCTCCCCTCCTCTCCCCTCCTCCCCTTTCCTTCTCTCTCCTCTCGTCTCCCCTTGTCTCCCCTCCTCCCCTTTCCTTCTCTCTCCTCTCGTCTCCCCTCCTCTCCCCTCCTCCCCTTTCCTTCTCTCTCCTCTCGTCTCCCCTCCTCTCCCCTCCTCCCCTTTCCTTCTCTCTCCTCTCGTCTCCCCTCCTCTCCCCTCCTCCCCTTTCCTTCTCTCTCCTCTCGTCTCCCCTTCTCTCCCCTCCTCCCCTTTCCTTCTCTCTCCTCTCATCTCCCCTCCTCTCGTCTCCTCCTCTTTCCTTCTCTCTCCTCTCGTCTCCCCTCGTCTCCCCTCCTCTCCCCTCCTCCCCTTTCCTTCTCTCTCCTCTCGTCTCCCCTCCTCTCCCCTCCTCCCCTTTCCTTCTCTCTCCTCTCATCTCCCCTCCTCTCCCCTCCTCCTCTTTCCTTCTCTCTCCTCTCGCCCCCCGCTCTCCTTCCCGTCTCCTCTCCTTCCCTTTCCTTCTCTTTCCTCTCGTCTCCCCCGCTCTCCTTCCCCTCCTCTTCCTCTCCCCTCCCGTATCTTCTCTTCCCTGTGGTGATTCTCCCTCCATCTTGTCTCACCCTTCTCCAAAGAGTAGGCCTATCTGAATTAAACATGGCTTCATAGCTACAACGTGAGAAGCGATTGCGAGGCACGATCGATATACTTTTAATCCCTTTCCTGCTCCCCTCTCATCCCCATTCTGCAATTTGAGTCCTCTGGCTAAATACATTCTGGCTCTCATCTCCGTGTCCTCCAAGTCGTCACTCCTGCTGTCCATTTTGTCGGGCTAAACACTTTCTTTCTCTTATCTCTCCTTTCTCTCCTCTCAGTGGTTTTCATCTCCCCTCTCATCCGTTGAGTGTAATTCCATTCTTGTCAGATAGAGAACTGTTTTCGAGAGAGGCCTTGTAACTGGTATCTAGGTGTGTGTGTTTCTGTCATCTCCTCTACACACACTGCCTCAGATAGATGGATAACATGCGGGATATGTAGCGTGCTTATAGCGGTGTAGGCTACAGCCGCGGTAAACTCACGTATTTACAGCTCGACAAGAACCCGCCTCTAGAGTCGTACCTGAGTCACAACGTAAACTCAGCCAAAGAGCCCCCTGCCCTTTTATTTTTATATCAGAGTTTGAATAAATAAATATCATCTCCTAGTGTGGCCTCGCGCGGGTTGCAGCTCCCCACGCGCCATCCCCCAATGCTGCACAAGCTAATAACTCTGCTTACCGCGGGGAGAAGGTCTCTGTCAACCCACTTTCACTTAATGAAGATGCTCTGTAATGCCGTTATTTTCTGACATTTCGCTAAAGGTTGTGGTACATTATTCTAGTGCATGTTCTGATGAGGATCCCTAATCCCATACAGCGAGAGGAGCTGATTAAAATAGTGAGAATCCTCTGCCCCTTAGATTTATATGCAGCCGAAGAGGAAACGTCTGGAGAAACAAAAGGGTTATGCCTACTGTAGAACAGTAGATGACTTCTCAGGTCAATACGGAGGTGTTTTGGAATCTCACACACCTGAAACTAGTTATTTCCGACCCGAGAACGGTACTTTTTTTAAATTTTCTTTGAGTTATTGTTTTTTCTTTTTTTGTTTAGCATCTAATGGAAAATGTAGGCGTTGTATATGTAATGGAATCGATTACCTCCTCTCCGGCTTGGTTTATGAGAATATCAGAATCCAGTTGAAATAGCATTGCAAAACGCACAAATGGTGGAAAGATGTTATGTCCTTGTTATCTGCTCCCAACTTCCTTGTCTGCGCCTCACTTTCTGGGAATGAGTTGTTGCCATGACACTTCGTTACAATTGCCGCGTAAAATCTTGATGCGGCCCCCCAACCCCTTCATCGGCATGGCGACTGCATGAAGGGAAGTATTCGGTCAAATTTTATCTAAAGTGAAACTGCACATAGCATTTCTAATTAGTGTCAGGTTAGACTAATTATAGGCTGAGCTGAAAAAAGCTGTAATTCCGCATAAATTATATATAGGCCTACATGAGTAAAAGGGGTTGAGAGAGGGGGGTTATGTACAAAAAGAGAGAAAGAGAGTGGGAGCGGGTAAGATAGGAGGACGAGAGAGAGAAAGGGCAGGGAGATACAGCATGTAGGCTATTTGAGAGAGACAGGGGAGGTAGAGAGTGATAACAGAGGTGTGTGTATTATCAGTATATTCTTATTTCCTCTCTAACACCCGCTCCCCCTCCTCTCATTCAGCTGGATGGTCAGGGCCAGGGACGGCCCGTGCATGCTGTGTGATCCAGGCTGGTATTTAAAGGCCTGACGTCACATTCAGGGCTGTAGTACCCCTGTCTCATTAGGCTGAACCCGCTAGGCCCGGCTCAGACCTCCGCTGGAGTGCTTGCCAGTAATTGGTAATCAGAGCAGGAGAGAGAAAAGCACCTCGATAGCTTTTCACCTGTTGTCCCCGACCTTTCCGCCGCTCGTGGAGGTTGCGGCTCAGCACTTCCTGTCAGCCCCCGCGTCCTCGCTAACTCACACGGGAGCATGCGACTACATAGCTCCCAACAGGAACTAGGCAGGCACTCTGACCGCTCTCGACGAGACTTCCATGCCGAACGTAAACAAACGCTGTCTCGTCGCGCTCAGGAGCATGTGAACCCATAGCGACACACAGCGAAACGGCGAGTCCTACAACTGCTCCTTGGGCTTGTCTTTTACGACGTTGAAAACACAACGACATCGGAACGATAAGCGACCTTAGGCTTTTCACTGAACCCAAAACACATTTAAAAACACTTAGTCCCGGGCTTCAACAAGAACTCTGTGTCATGTTGGCTGCAGTGCAGTGGCCATTCGAGGTTTCTTTTCAGAGGTAGTGTTTCTTTTCAGAGGTAGTGTTTCTTTTCAGAGGTAGTGTTTCTTTTCAGAGGTAGTGTTTCTTTTCAGAGGTAGTGTTTCTTTTCAGAGGTAGTGTTTCATCAGGTGAACTCTGGTGCCAATCTTCCTAGAGGTCTCATCCCGCTGATTGTCTTTAATTTAGACAGCTGTTTGTACTGAAAATACATCAAACAATCCCTTACTGCCCCAGGTCTGCAATCAACAACAAAAGGGTATCCCACAACCTGCAATTTTTGCAATTATTTTAAGCGAGGCCCACAGATATAGAGGTGTGAGGCGGCGTGGGGGCAGAGAGACCCTTTCAACTAGAATCGTCTATTTTCCTTTTCCGAGGAAATCTTGTCCTGAGCTGTAGAAGAGGGTGGTTCATCCCTCCCCTGGTTGCTGTCCCTGGGTCCAGCAGTGCAGGCACAGGCCTCATTAACAGCTGAGGGGCCAGCCATCAGACACAGGGAGGTAGATGGAGGGAGAGGGAGACAGACAGGAGAAGAGCGAGAAAGGGGGGAGGGGGGGGGGCTATAATGACACCATGGCCACACCTGGGAAGAGGTATTGGGATGGACCTGCAGTTCAGTAGGATTCTGGAAGTGAGGATTGAAGATAATTGTGAGGAGAGCAAAGGATCGCCGTGGTGTTCCGAGATGGAATTATGAAACGTCTAAGAGCACAGGATAATGACAACATGCTGTGATATGTGAATCTGAGAGTTGTGACCCGGGAAAAGACACACAGGAAACCAATAAATTGTGGGTTGATATATTTATAGGTAGCTAGGAAGCTAGGAAGTATTTCCCTTATCACAGTACACCTTAGTATGCTCTCTATCCTAAGTGCCTGACTAGAGATACAACCCAGAAACTGTAACCAGAAGAAAATCAACCCAAAGAAAATACAGATCAATATACAGTAGTGGCACTTCCTAGAAGATAAAACATTTACAATTAGAAATATAACATACATTTATTATTACATACATGGCATATTCATTCATACATGTTCCAATAACCGTTTCACAATGAAAACCATACTCACAAAGGTTCAACTTTGAACGCAACACCACGCAAATCCAAACGTCTGCTCACAGTTCTATGCGTGAAGAACATAAATCGATTATCAGTATCATTTTACGAAAACTTATTTACTATCTAATAGCAGTATTTTATAATCTTATTACTTATTACATCCGAAAACTTACAGATTCCTTAGACACCACCACTCACAGTCGTCTACCGCGCTACATTCAGGGAATCGCCATGTTCCTGCTAGGAACTTACGTCACTGCCTGACTCATTTAAAGAGACAACAACCCGCCTACTTCCCCAGATCCACCTGGTAACATGAGTCAAGGTAGCCACCATCCAGGTGGAAGTTCCCTGTAACATCCCTCCACCCGGCGTGTTTAGGAACAGAGGCTCTCAGCTGGCAACGGCAGACCAATCACACCTATAAAAGCATAGAAAACAACAGAATGCTATTAGAAGCCATTAAATCTTCACCGCATGTGTGTTCACGCGTGTGAGAGTGAGAGAAAGAGATGTCAACAGAGAGAGTGAGGGAGAGAGAGAGAGAGAGAGAGAGAGAGAGAGAGAGAGAGAGAGAGAGAGGAAGAGAGAGAGAGGGAGAGAGGAAGAGAGAGACATCAATCGAGAGAGAGAGAGAGAGAGAGAGAGAGAGAGAGAGAGAGAGAGAGAGAGAGAGAGAGAGAGAGAGAGAGAGAGAGAGAGAGAGAGATGTCGAGAGAGACATTGAGGGAGTGAGAGAAAAAGAGAGATTGTTGAGAGAGATGCTGAGAAGCTTCTTCACAGCATGCAAGGATTGTTTGAAAGTGCATGGTGTGCATGTTTCTGTATGTACAGTATGTAGGGAATGTGTATGTTTACAGGATGTCTTTATAGCCTACATATGGATGCATCTGTGTACAGTATGTTTTCTTTGGCTCTGCCACTTGAAATTTAAAATTGATATGACATTGATATACATCGTGACTATAATCATCCATTAAAAGTTACTAGGCATTGTTAAAATGTTTTGTTTGAGGATTGATCATCCTAACTGGATAAGTGTCAGTACCATGTAGGCTGAGGCCTTACCGCAGCGGTCTGGGTTCAAATCCAGCCTGGGCCCTTTGCTGCATGTCTTCCCCTCTCTCTCTCTCTCTCTCTCTCTCTCTCTCTCTCTCTCTCTCTCTCTCTCTCTCTCTCTCTCTCTCTGTCTCTCTCTCTTTCTCTTTCTCTCTCAACTATGTTTAACCTGAACATTCATGCCAATGAAGCATATTGCATTTTGACAGAGAGAGAGAGAGAGAGAGAGGAGGACGTGGGGTCATTGCTTGTGAGGAGAAATTACAAAGAAATGATCCTTCTCTCCTTACAGTAAACATTGCTTCGTCAGGCACAAAAAGCCGGATGTTCTCCACCACGTGACAGTGGAGATGCTGCACTGGTGGAGGATCCACTCAGATGAACGTATGGTCGATCTTCAGAGTGAACAGTGACATACATACAGTCCTCGCTCCGTTGTTCAGAGAACATGTCATGCAATGCCTAGGCTAGCGGCCCGAGTGAGTCACACCAGAGAGACTGGGACACGCCAACAGCAGATGAACAATGTGTTTCCATGGAAATGGCGAAGGCTAGCGAGCCGAGAGAGATGGGGGGTCGGCTCGTGGTCTCATCCTCTTCCCTCCTTCTCCTCCCTCCTCTTCCCTCCTTCTCCTCCGTCCTCCTCCCTCCTCCTTCCCTCCTTCTCCTCCCTCCTTCTCCTCCCTCCTCTCCCCTCCTTCTCCTCCCTCCTCCTCCCTCCTCCTTCCCTCCTTCTCCTCCCTCCTTCTCCTCCCTCCTCCTCCCTCCCCCTCCCTCCTCGTTCCCTCCTTCTCCTCCCTCCTCTTCCCTCCTTCTCCTCCCTCCTCCTCCCTCCTCCTTCCCTCCTTCTCCTCCCTCCTTCTCCTCCCTCCTCCTCCCTCCTCCTTCCCTCCTTCTCCTCCCTCCTTTTCCTCCCTCCTCCTCCCTCCCTCCTCCTCCCTCCTCCTGCTTCTCCTCCCTCCTCCTCCCTCCTTCTCCTCCCTCCTCCTCCCTACTACTCCTCCCTCCTTCTCCTCCCTCCTCCTCCCTCCTCCTTCCCTCCTTCTCCTCCCTCCTTCTCCTCCCTCCTCTTCCCTCCTTCTCCTCCCTCCTCCTCCCTCCTTCTCCTCCCTCCTCCTCCTCCTCCTCCTCCTCCTCCTCCTCCCTCCTTCTCCTCCCTCCTCCTCCCTACTCCTCCTCCCTCCTTCTCCTCCCTCCTCCTCCCTCCTCCTTCCCTCCTTCTCCTCCCTCCTTCTCCTCCCTCCTCTTCCCTCCTTCTCCTCCCTCCTTTTCCTCCCTCCTCCTCTCTCCCTCCTCCTCCCTCCTCCTGCTTCTCCTCCCTCCTCCTCCCTCCTTCTCCTCCTCCCTCCTCCTCCCTCCTCCTCCTCCCTCCTCCTCCCTCCTCCTGCTTCTCCTCCCTCCTCCTCCCTCCTTCTCCTCCCTCCTCTTCCCTCCTTCTCCTCCCTCCTCCTCCCTCCTTCTCCTCCCTCCTCCTCCTCCTCCTCCCTCCTTCTCCTCCCTCCTCCTCCCTCCTCTTCCCTCCTTCTCCTCCTCCCTCCTTCTCCTCCCTCCTCCTCCCTCCTCCTCCCTCCTTCTCCTCCCTCCTCCTCCTCCTCCTCCTTGAGGAGGAGGAGGAGGAGGAGGAGTGTGTTGTGTGCTGGGTTAGGTGTGAGCTAGGTGTTTCGGATGTTGGATATTCCTTAGGCAGATTAGGTGAATAATTAATTTCCTTTCCGATATGGAAGACTGCCTGTAATTAAGGAGAGAACATTGAGGCATCCAGGCACGCATGCATGCACGCAAATACAGACACAAACACACACACACAGATGTACACAACTACACACATACACACACACACAAACACACATGCACACAACACAACTACACATCTACACTCATGTACACACATATGCATGCACACAGATGAACACAGATGCACACACACACACACAGGGTTATAGGGCCTCCTGGGTGAGAGTGAGGAGCTTGTTCCTGGATCACAGAGCTGTCATTGACTATTTATTTTAGTCGCCAACAAACCAACTCTTCATTCAGCGCGCTTGGTGGTGGTGGAATCAAAGATTCCTTTCATTTCAACACCGCTCTGCCGCCCCAGACCCCAGAGTTTCCAGCTGCACACTGCCCTCGTCGCTCCGCGGTGACAGCCTTGGCGCAGAGATGCGATCTACTGCCAGTAAATCTAACTTGAAATTGTATACGCTTTGTTGGCTTCACTCAGACAAAAGAGAAAAACTAACCATTTTCATCTGGTGGGTGTCACACTGCTGTATCCGGTAATATAGTATAATATAGTATTCTGAAAATAGCCTACAATACCCGGTTTGGATTGGCTGTTGCTATTTATAGACTCAAATCCAGGC
Organism: Osmerus eperlanus; assembly: GCF_963692335.1. Classification (NCBI taxonomy): domain Eukaryota; kingdom Metazoa; phylum Chordata; class Actinopteri; order Osmeriformes; family Osmeridae; genus Osmerus; species Osmerus eperlanus. The sequence continues at coordinate 3,474,553 of NC_085024.1, forward strand.
TAATATGCCATTTAATTGCAAAGTTCTATTATTCTGCAAAAAAAACAACAACTTCCACAATTATTTCCTAAATATTTGAGCCAACTCATTAGGCTACGCACCTCACTAAATGCACAGGCCTACTGTGTAGCCTACATTATCATGCTGCCCAGATTAACAACCTTCCCTTATCTCTATTGCCTTCCCGGAAACTTATCTGTCACTCACCACTCGTATTCTTCATTTTATTTAACAAAGAAAAATCTTCCTAAGTTTCAAGAGAGCGTCTTACAAGAGAGCAAAAGAGCGTCTGCTAAATGACTAAATGTAAATGTACATGCAGTGGCACGGAAGAAGGGTTCCATTAATTGATAGCCAATTCATTCATTCACCACTAAGGTGATTATTGCCAAGAACCACGTACTATTCTTCCGTTACCTGAGGGATATTCACCGGGCTGTGTGTCCGTCTCTCCTTTGCCCCCTGTTGCTTTAAGCAGTGCGTTTTTTCGCCCGACAGGAGGCGTGTCTTCCCCACGGCCGGAGTGGAGCGCGGCGAGGCTGAGGTACCCGAGTCGGCTCCTCGAAAGGAACAAATGAACTACTTTCTCCTGCTCTTGTGACACTTCTCAACTCATTCTGCCCTAACTAATCGAAGGTAAGCCGACATTTATAAGTTTAACATGATTGCCCGTTCGTCATTCGACGCAATGGTCTATTTTTTAGACGCCAGTCTGGGCGATTTAGCGTTGTGTTAAATGGTTTTGCACGGACCGTATACAGGTGAGAGAAGTGAGAGTTTACACCCTCTATCCTCGACAAACGTCCTTAAAACCTGACGACAATAATAAAAGAAACCCATAACCATCTTGATCATTCACGCGAACACTTTTAGTAGTGTTGGATTTTTATTTTGGGAATCCGGCGTGCGCGCGCTGTCTTTAAAGAGCCGTCAGTGTCTTATACTGTTAAAGGTTGTGACTTGTTAGTTAATAAACCGTGTAGAGACGTTACCCCCTATGTCTTTTCTTGGCCCCTGTTTAAAATGCTGGTCCCATCACGAGTCCACCCTCGTATAGCTGTTGCATACATGGTATCCGGATGAAAAGACATTACGAGGTCATTAAACGTCTATAGCAACCGTACAAATCGTGGCTGTCAACGGTGTTGACGTGATCCGCTTTATGAATGATCCATAGATAATGTGTAATAGGGCTGGATGGAAACTAACCGACTGGCTGCGCATGTAAATTCCACTGCTGATGAACACATTACCCACGCGCACAGCAGCTCTAAATCAACTTTATGATCAGGTGGCGTTCTGTCGGAAGGATTAACGCAATGGCTTTCAAACATTTCGTTTGTTTCGAGTGGGCATTCTGATAGATAACATTTAGCCTAAGAAGATGTTGTCAATTAAAGTCGGGACATGGCTTCATTCTCTGTGTGAAAAAAGAGCCCTGGTTTACAATTTGCATCCGTGCCAAATGTGCGTGCAACGCGCCAGACACCCCGTACATTCTCAGTACTCTGTGATCTTTGCAAGCCATCTGGAAAACGTAGCTTTTACTGTAATTTATTTTAGTCTCATAACATTGAATAATTTAATTTTTAGTGCCATCCTCAAATGTGAGATAGACGCTTTTGAATGATAAATATCCAAGCACGTGGAAATGGCACGCATTTATCCAAACCCACCAGAAAAGAATGATTGATATCCATAAAGATAAAATTCCGAATGGAAATTAAACTTTTCAGACGTTAACAACAAAATACACTGGAATTTTACATATATGAACCTTGTAGTTAAAAACAATTTGTGATCATTTTCCGCACTCAAATGTGAAGCGTTCTATCCAGCCAATTTACGCCCGATTTCTTCCTAGTCCCGAGCGTGGCTCTTCGTTCGTTTGCAGTCAGACATCATATTTAATTTCATATTTCCCTTAGACTAGACTGTGGAATTAAACTATTTGTTCACAATGCCCAGTCAATATTTCTTCTGTTGGCTATAAGTGGGCAGAAAAGAGATAGGCTATCGTATCAAACAAAACAGGCAGATGTCCTAACAAACCGGGCTTTGTAACCACACTCTCTTTTGTTAAGACCGTCTTCGAGTTATTGACTAAGAGGGACCGTTCGTCTTACTTTGAATCAAGCTTATTGAGCCAATTTACGCGACTCGGAAATATCACTGACGCTCTCTAGAGTAGTGGAGCCTACAACAAATCACATTCAGCCTGTCGCTCGCGGCAGTCTCGAACTGCCCGTACTCCTCCGGTCGCTCTTGTTTTTAGGACTCGAGTCTAAAACAAGAAAACCTTTTCAATTCCACATTCTACTGTGTGGAATGTTTGAAGGAGTTGTCAATGTTGCTATGAAGGCAGGTGGCTAAATTCATGTTGAAGTGGGTTATGCTATAAAGGGTTTGAGGGCTAGTCTGTCGCTCTCCGTGGTCCTGAAATTTCTCCGCCCGAGGAAAGCGAACAGGCAACTTGAAACCGTGAAGTGGGTGAGAATTGGAATGAGTTATTTGACCTCTTAACTTTCAAAGATCACGGCATGTGTCCTTTGTGGATTATATTAGAAGTTGTGCAACACTCCGTCATCAGACACTGCACCGTTCAGAGGAAAAATGCTTGAAGTTACCGATTTCTAAGCATGAGTGGGCGTGGGCGAAAAGTAGTGTCAAGTTAAACATGTCACGGGCCTGAGGCTTCGTTTGGTCCCGGAAGATATGTTTCAGTGTCCTGTGGACCTTTATATGTAAAAAAAAAGAAAAGCCGACAGCATTCGGGATGACTTCAACGTTCTCTGATAATAGGCTGCTACTACTAAATAAAGATTGTTACACTACAGGCGTTTACACATCTGAGACCAACGTTTGCGCAATGGCATAGTCAAAAATAATATAGCAGTAATATAATGTTCAAATACAGGCTACTTGAAACAAAAACTTGTAGAAATAGCCTACGCAGGCTATGTTGTACTTTGAATGATTATTATGGTATGTAACATTTTCTTTGGACTGTAATCTACTTCGAACATGACAAAGCCTGTGATGAAAAGGTTATCAAAATTCGAGATGCACTGTTTAAGTGTTAACATTACCAAAATACCATGTGCACGATATAAACATTTCAAAGTCATAGTTCTCCAAAACAATAGTAAAAACATGCACGAGCAATACTCGTCGGTTCCTTGCTCCCTAACAGACCTATATTTAGCATAGGCAATATTTATAGCTATATTCATAGATTTGTTTTACAGCAAGCCGCTGGTTCATTCCACCGGTAGCGACGGCCATTGTACTGTGTGGATCGAGGAAATCACAATAGTCTAACGGAGAGAGCCAGAGAGCCGGCAGACTGCCAGTTTACCACACACGGGGAAAGAGATTTTGGTTTTAGATATGGATCAGAAATATATGTGCGGTCAGCACGACCCACGAAATACAGCCATTCTTCCCTTTCTGGTTCTCGCACTGATCTTGGCTCGACGTCAGACGCTGTAGTACAGCAGTGCAGCAGAATGCTAGCATAGACATCTCACACTGCCTAGTGGCGTTCAGACTCCGGTGCATTTCTGACTTGCGCGTTCGTCTCCCGAGAAGGATTCCGCGGCTGGATATTCACAACACCTTCTTTCTCTCCGTGTGTGTCTTTCTTCCAGGCCACCCTTGAATGGATTTCTGCCGGATTTGCACAGCCTAACATGGATGTTCCACCGCTAGTTAACTCGGACGCTTGTTTCTTGGCGCAGTGAGCCGGACACGCAGAGCTTGCTAATGGATGTGAGGAAAAGAATGCCCTCTCCCTAAGTGACCATGCCGTGATCCTGAGCTGGGGACCGTCACCCTGATTACCGTGAACAGAAGAATACCGAGGAATCTACCGATCCAGGGGAATAAATACTGTGCATCACACAAGCACCATGAAGATAAACTCGCCGTTGATAACTAATGCGAGATTCAGGAGCGCAGTCAGGCTGCTTCTGCTCCTGTATACTGTGCGTGGGATATTCTCGTGGGATGCCACACGTTCTAAGATTCGGTGAGTTATTTAGTTGTTTTGTTTTTTCTGTCCTCGCATTTATTTGTTGAAGTATGTGTCCAGACCTCAATGCCGGCCTGAACTCTTTAACTGTTGCCATGGTTGTCGAATAAGCATGTTTCCTGACCTGCAAACACTTTCTGGAGTGCGCTCGTGCGCTCAGTCCTCCCTGATAAATTCATGCCCACGTAAATGCTGAACAGTCTCCACGAATTATGCAAGCCCTGCACGAGTTCAAGTGTGAACATCTTCGTCTGAAATTCACATACCTGTTACTGGATGTTAGTGATCATTCAAATATAACATGATATGTGGGAAGTTGTGAAATAGGCCAGTTTGAAACCCTTACATGTCTACTCATGTTGTATACTCATAAGTGTCAGGCTATGAGTGAATAATTCATTGTAGGAAATACATTCTTGGCAGTTGTAACTTGTTGCCATGGAGCTGATATTTCCAAAGTTTGCATATAGCCTAGCCTAGCCTTCTCTCTCTCTCTCTCTCTCTCTCTCTCTCTCTCTCTCTCTCTCTCTCTCTCTCTCTCTCTCTCTCTCTCTCTCTCTCTCTCTCTCTCTCTCTCTCTCTATCTCTCTCTCTCTCTCTCTCTCTCTCTCTCTCTCTCTCTCTCTCTCTCTCTCTCTGTCCCTCCCTTTCTGTGTCTCTCATAGACACAGAAACATACAAACCAGATATTTAAAAACGAGAGAATTGTTGAGATGCCCCAAGCAAGTTTTAAATCATTTATGCGTGCCTTTTGGTGTTGTGTTCCGTGCCCGCTTCCCGCTGTGTGGGACTGTTGGCTGTGCAAGGAGTACGTTTCTAATAGCAACACTTCAAGAGATCCATTGGGTCTAAGCTATAGTATGGTGTAGGCGTGTCAGTGAAAGCTATGTGTGTTACAGCTTTGAATCAGTAGCTTTAACACCATTGGCTATGTCCTCATTCTCTTCAAAGCACAGTGCGATTCACAGTTGTCCATAGCAATTTCTGTCATTTCCCGTTTGTCTCTCTCTCTCTCTCTCTCTCTCTCTCTCTCTCTCTCTCTCTCTCTCTCTCTCTCTCTCTCTCTCTCTTCACACACACACACACACCACACACGCACCGCATACACACACACACGCACGCACCACACACGCGCGCGCACACACACGCACGCACACACACGCACACACGCGTGCACCACACACACACGTCATGCTGTGCTTGTCCTGGTACATTTCTTATGCCTGCAGGAAGCTTCCGTGGCCTCGACAGGCAAAGGTCATTTTTAGTGAAACTGAAACCGGGTTCGTCAGGGCGCCTCGCTTCAAGTAAGACCTCCGGTAAATTCCGATCTGATGCCGCGCAGGGACCCGCTCGGCACCGCCGAGAGCGCGTGAGAGCTGTTCTCTGCAGAATCCCATACACTGGCAGACAGCGAGAAGGCGAACAGAAGCATGATGAACTTATAGTGACCAACGGTGGTCACGGTCGTTTTCTTTGTTGTAGTTAGCCTCATCCGTGAAAAGAAGCTTTTACAACGCCCGGCAAAGTTTACTGTAGCCTATATGGGGGGGCCTGCAGTAGCCTGCTATGTATAGGATTTTAACTATTACAATTAATGGTCGGACTACAATTGAAAATGATTATTTTTATACTGTTCTGTGTAGTATAACTATATAGTATAACTGTATAGTATAACTAACTAAGGTTAAGCCACTCTGTTTTATGTAAATAACTGAGGATATCATTTTTCCATATGTAGCAATACAAAACATTTGTGAGTAAACATTCTGTATACTGCTGTCTGTGTTGGCTGTGTGTCGTTGTGCCTTATTATGAGTGAAGAGTGCAGTGAGCAACATTTGTGCGAGCCCCTATGTGTGTGTGTATCTGCGTCTTTCTGTGTATATAAGTGTAGCCTAGGTGTAGCCTATGTGTGTGCGTGTGTTCGTTTGTGTACGTGTACGCGTGTGTGTGCTTCTGTGTGCGCGCGTGAGCAGCCGTGCGCCCCCCCAGTCGTGTTGACAGACTAATTTCAGCGGCCGTTTTCCTCCGGCCGGGGCCCAGGGAGCGCTTTGCGTTCTGCTGTGTGATCAGATTGCATCTGAGATCACGATAAAGAGCCGGAGAGGAGGACAGCTGGCGGGCAGGAGCCCGGGAGGGGAAGGACGTCTCCATGGCTCCGCGGCCGTTCGCAGCGGCCAGACGCGGTCACCACTAAATGACTCACCTCCGACTTGATCACGAGTGACAGTCTGTTGCCGCCTGATTGTCTATTTAGTTTCCTGAAGGACTCATAAAACCTCCGCAGCTGTTTGCCGCGGCTTCTCACGCCCCAAACAGATCAGACGCAGCCTTCTAAAGACTAACCGATTCTTTGAAAATGTGTATCGCATACCGTATTCTCCGACGTCATTATAATAGGCCTAAACGATCATTTATGCATACAGTTAGGTCCATAAATATTTGGACATTGACACAATTTTCATCATTTTGGCTCTGTATACCACCACAATGGATTTGAAATGAAACAATCAAGATGTGCTTTAAGTGCAGACTTTCAGCTTTAATTTCAGGGTATTTACATCCAAATCAGGTGAAAGGTGTAGGAATTACAACACATTTTATATGTGCCCCCCCCTTTTTAAGGGACCAAAAATAATTGGACAAACTAACATAATCATAAATCTAATTGTCACTTTTAATACTTGGTTGCAAATCCTTTGCAGTCAATGACAGCCTGAAGTCTGGAACCCATAGACATCACCAGACGCTGGGTTTCGTCCCTGGTGATGCTCTGCCAGGCCTCTACTGCAACTGTCTTCAGTTCCTGCTTGTTCTTGGGGCATTTTCCCTTCAGTTTTGTCTTTAGCAAGTGAACTGCATGCTCAATTGGATTTAGGTCAGGTGATTGACTTGGCCATTGCAGAACATTCCACTTCTTTGCCATAAAAAACTCTTTGGTTGCTTTCGCAGTATGCTTCGGGTCATTGTCCATCTGCACTGTGAAGCGCCGTCCTATGAGTTCTGAAGCATTTGGCTGAATCTGAGCAGATAATATTGCCAGAAACACTTCAGAATTCATCCTACTGCTTTTGTCAGCAGTCACATCATCGATAAATACAAGGGAACCAGTTCCATTGGCAGCCATACATGCCCACGCCATAACACTACCTCCACCATGCTTCACTGATGAGGTGGTATGCTTTGGATCATGAGCAGTTCCTTCCCTTCTCCATACTCTTCTCTTCCCATCATTCTGGTACAAGTTGATCTTGGTCTCATCTGTCCATAGGATGTTGTTCCAGAACTGTACAGGGTCTTTTAGATGTTTTTTGGCAAACTCTAATCTGGTCTTCCTGTTTTTGAGACTCACCAATGGTTCACATTGTGTTCACTTGTGGTGAACCCTCTATATTTACTCTGGTGAAGTCTTCTCTTAATTTTTGACTTTGACACAGATACGCCTACCTCCTGGAGAGTGTTCTTGATCTGGCCAACTGTTGTGAAGGGGTTTTTCTTCACCAGGGAAAGAATTCTTCTGTCATCCACCACAGTTGTTTTCCGTGGTCTTCCAGGTCTTTTGGTGTTGCTGAGCTCACCAGTGCGTTCTTTCTTTTTAAGAATGTACCAAACAGTTGATTTGGCCACACCTAATGTTTTTGCTATCTCTCTGATAGGTTTGTTTTGATTTTTCAGCCTAACGATGGCTTGCTTCACTGATGGTGACAGCTCTTTGGACTTCATATTGAGAGTTGACAGCAACAGATTCCAAACACAAATACCATACTTGAAATGAACTCTAGACCTTTTATCTGCTCCTTGTCAATGAAATAACGAACTCCCATGAGGGAATAACATACACCTGGCCATGGAACAGCTGAGCAGCCAATTGTCCAATTACTTTTGGTCCCTTAAAAAGGGGGGGGCCACATATAAAATGTATTGTAATTCCTACACCGTTCACCTGATTTGGATGTAAATACCCTGAAATTAAAGCTGAAAGTCTGCACTTAAAGCATATCTTGATTGTTTCATTTCAAATCCATTGTGGTGGTATACAGAGCCAAAATGATGAAAATTGTGTCAATGTCCAAATATTTATGGACCTAACTGTATGTTGAACGATGTAGGGCGTCTCTCTTGGAGCTGCCGGGCTAAGTGCGTCTGTGGTGTTCAGGGTTAGCTAGAAGGTCAATATCTGTTTAATAAATACATGGACAGCATACAGATCTAAAGGCGCTAGGTCTAGAAGACATTTAACACTCCCACTCAGTGGCATAACGACCAGGACAGACTTGGCCAGTCAATACCTCCGAGATGCTGACGTCTCTACACCTCACTCCGAGAACAATACCTCCTCGTCTTCTTCTTCTAAGCTGGAAATAAGGAGCTCTCGGGGGAGAGAGCGCTGCTAAGATAGAAACAGTGGCTGAGCGGATTGTTCAGCATTGAAGAGGGCGCAGGTATGACATGGATGTGATAAGCATAGCAGTTTAATGAACTAACTAATTCTCTGCATAATCTCCTGTGGGTTTTTTTGGGGCGTAGTGGAGGCGGAGCAGCATGAGAGCTTGTGTGGGTGTGAGATGGGGCTGAGAGATGGCTCGGTGATTGTTTCACACCTGGTGTTGGAGGAGCGTGGAGTGGCTCTTCAGGCATTCACACATGTTGGAGGTGTCATGGAGACTCTGCGTTTAAAGTGTGTTTATACCAAACTGCGATCGGGTGGGATGTGAGATTTACGTTATAAAAAAGAATACAAAAAAATACAAAAAACTAATGACGCGATGGGATAAGGCTTTGCAGCATGATGACAAGGTGGTGTGACCTATTGTGAAGTGAGAGATTGTCCCTGTGCTTACTGTAAGTCGCTCTGCATAAGAGCGTCTGCTAAATGACTAAATGTAAATGTAAAAGACTTGGGCCTTGGAAACAGCAAGTCTTGTATCCACATGTGGTTGTACTGCTTTAGAAGAAGACCAAGAGTTGATTAGTCATATGTGATGAACACACACACGTGTGTAGGGAGTGGTGACACACACACATGCACGCACACACACACACACACACCCACACACACACACACACACACACACAGATGAAACTCTCTGTGTAGTCCTTCCGCTGAGGGCAGAGCAGAGGTCAGCCGTATCGACCCGGGGAATTTTATATTCTAGTGAACATCTGTATACCTTCGTCCTCTAAAAAAGGGACTTTGTTTTTGTTTATTAAGTACAGTTCAATATGTCAGAGTGGCTAGCTAGTCCCACATCCAGCTTTACGTAATTTCATTCCCTAAAAGAGATGTGGTCGCAGTTATTAGAGGTTGACTGTAATGGGAACAGGCACCTTCTCTGGGTAGCTATCGTATCAATTACAAGCCTACTAATATATCGCTGGCTCAACTACAAGTGACCTCAGTTTGAAGAAGCTAATATCGTTTGATGAAACCAACATAGGGCCAATATCGAAATCTTTTCCTTTTTTTGCTCTATCTTAAATAAATAAGACACTATATTTTTTGCCAAAATATTGTGTCTTTAGTGCCTCAAAACTTCAGCATCTCCAGAACTGGCTCTGGAAGTGAAGAGATGTTATGTCTCTCATGGCAGGGTCTAGCTCTCATGGCAGGATCTAGCCCGTGACGCTTTCCATCTTATAAACGCCCTTTATAAACGATGCCATCATCCAGTAACGGCTTAGCAAAGAACCCCTTGGGTCAAATGCAACGTGTAAAAAAAAAATCAATTTTATATCAATTGAATGTGCGCCGGTGTTCTCCGCTGCCCGCAGCAAAATAATGCATGACACACTTGTGGTGTTTTATGACATTGAGATGAGGTTATAAGTGAAACCTCTATATCAGCTAGCAAAGAAGCAACGCTTAACCAACGAAGCTGCCTTTAAATCTCACACTGCAGCGAGGACTGGAAGATAAATCCCAGGTTAGAGGAGGTCTCCGTGTGTGTGTTGTGTGCGTGTGTGTGTGTTGTGTGCGTGTGTGTGCGTGAGGGAAGTGCTATCAAACCAGCCACAGCCATTCCGGTGGTATTGTTTTCCCCCAAGGAGTTCTCTCACTAAATAACTAAACCATCTCCTTTAGGAAAGGTCAGACAGAACACCTCTGCACTCGCTGCATTCACACACACACACGCACGCACGCACACGCAAGCACACACACATGCACACAAACACACACACATCCATGTTTGGTTGCATTCAATACACGTCTCTCATTTTCTTACACATAGTCATACTCATACTTAAGCAAACACACGCACGCATGCACGCACCCCAACCAGGTCTCAGAGCTTAGTATGAAAGATCTCAGCCATGGCCATCGGGGTGAACTGTTTATGAAAAGCCAGGATCTTTTTTAATGAGCTGGAGTTGCCACAGGGGCGGCCTGGTGGGCGGAATCCTGACACTTGTCTGGTCCCACTGTAAAACAATAGCAATATGTATTCTCTAATTCTCTAATTCTCTAATCTAATTGGATGGAGTGGTGGACTTGCAGGCTGACTGGAGCATTTGTCTGAGACAACGTTCTTCCTGAATGTGTTGAGCTGTTTGATTTTTAAACTCCTCGTAGCGTGTTTGTTGTGGAGGTAAAAGACTCGATGGTTCCACAAAATGGCAGCAGTCAAGCAGATGACTGAGTGTTAGCTCAAGCAGATAACATGTCACAGGGGTTTCTTTTTGCTCCAGTCGCTGGGAGAAAACCGTCCGTCTAAATGACTACGAAATCACTTTCTGTTCTCAAGAGAACTTCCTGTTCTGGCGTGGCTTTCCACGGGCGAGAGTGAGGAGTCAAGTCGTACATTTGAAAACGTTTCTAATCCCGCGTCTCAGGGTTTGTGACTGAGCCACCGTACGTGTCGAATTGAGTGTGTTTATCGTTCGCGCGCTAACCTTCCGTGCAGTTAGGGAGCTTAGTGTGACCGGGGTGGAGGGTTAATTGATAATCCTCTTTCTGTGCACCTGTGGCTTTCTTCTCTCTGATCCCTCTAAGAAGGAACCTGTTCCTGCTTCCTGGTCGAGGCCAGAAGAAGAGCTAGCTGACGTGGTGTTAAGCCCAGGGTTACTTGTTTTTTGAGAACGCAGAAATCCCTTGTTGACGCCTCTCTTTCTCTGTCTCTTCTCTTCCTCTTCCACTTTCTTGTTCTCTCTCTCTCTCTCTCTCTCTCTCTCTCTCTCTCTCTCTCTCTCTCTCTCTCTCTCTCTCTCTCTCTCTCTCTCTCTCTCTCTCTCTCTCTCTTTCTCTCCCCCCTCCCCCTCTCTCGCTGTCTCATTATCCATCCTTCTTTGTTATCTCCTACTCTCTCAGTGCCATCCTCAATGTCTAAGTCAGCCCTTCTTTCCTATCTGGTCTGAAATGTTTCAAAGGGATACAGAACACGTTTAAAAAAACTATTTCAGTTAATTGACTTTATTTGCCTTAGTGCTGCCAGTCTGGATAATCAGCTCTCTCAGATTGACTTTAGCAGTGGTGGCTTTGTGGGTATTATTCCATGCCCTGGCCGGCAGCCAACAGACTCCTAGTAAATATATTCAAATCAGCGTTAAGCTGCTTAAAATATTCATGTTTCACTCACAGCTAGGTTATAGAAATACCAAACTATCTCTGGCTGGCAAATCAGTTACACGGTTAAAAAGTATATCATTTCAAGGTTTGAGGGAAAAGAAGAGGTGAAACCAGGAAGGAAAGATAAGGGGTGTGGAAGAACCCAGTGTCTTTCTGGAAAAGAGCAGACGGGAGGAGGAGAGATGGGATGACAAGTGAAAAGAATAGAAAAGGGGAAGAGGAGAAGAGGAGTAGAAGATAGGGGAGGACATGGTAATGGAGGAGAGGAGAGAAGGTCAAGGAGGAATGGACAGATGAAAAGAGGAGGGGAGAAGAAAGGAGAGTGTGTGCTGTCTGATATGGCGATCTAGATGCCCCCCCCCCCCCACACACACACATTCACCCCTCCTCCTCCTCCTCCCTCCGTCAGAGAGACTGTCTCCTCTCTCTTGGGCTCGTGACTCCTCAATGTGTGAAGGCATTTAATGTGCTTCACACAGTGATTATTCTAAAAGCCCTCTCCTGCTCTGCATTCCTCCCTTGGCCTGAAATAGACAATCTCCTCTGCTGGTTTAGCCAAACAGCAAATGAGGAATACAGTATCCAGCTGTAATGATCTCCTCTCCGGTCTGGCTCCAGATGTCCCTGCGGTGTGGTAGTAAGTCTGGCTGCTGCACGGGCGAGGTGGAGACACACTGTAGAAGAGAGGAGCAGCGGGGAGAGGAGAGACTGGAAGAGGGAGGAGGAAGGAGAGACTGTAGGAGAGAAGAGAGAGGAGGGCAGAGAGAGAGAGAGAGAGAGGGGAGAGGATGGTTGAGGTACAGTGGGAGAAATGAGAGAGGAAAGTTGAGAGAAATGCTGAGTGGGCAGGGTGTAACTGGAGTGTGTGGAGGTGACCCCTTCACTGTGCAGGGGAGGCTGGGGAGGTGACAGGGCCAGGCCGGTGTGGTGATGTCCTTCTCCCGGGACATGAGGCAGTAACAGGAGACGGGACACCGGGGACAGACAGGCCGAGCGCAGGGCTGTCACTGTCCTTGTCCTGTCACTGTCCTTGTCCTGTCACTGTCCTTGTCCTGTCACTGTCCTTGTCCTGTCACTGTCACTGTCCGTGTCCGTGTCCGTGTCCTTGTCCTGTCACTGTCACTGTCCTTGTCCTGTCACTGTCCTTGTCCTGTCACTGTCCTTGTCCTGTCACTGTCCTTGTCCTGTCACTGTGGACTGCGACGTGGCTCAATGTCCTGGCTGTGACCTGGGCCCTTCTCACCGTCCTCTCTGAGGGTGTGTGTGCATGTGTGTGTGTGTGTGTGTGTGTGCCTGCATGTGAGTATGTATGTGTGCCTAAGTGTCTGTGTATGCCTGTATGTGTGTACACCAGTGTGTGTGTGTATATTTGTGTATGTGTTACCCATGTGTATGTGTGTATGCCTGTGTAAGTGTGTGTGTGTGTGTAGATTTGTGTAGGTGATACACATGAATGTGTATGCCTGTGTGTGTGTATGTGTGTACACCAGTGTGTGTGTATGTACATGTGTGTATGTGTTACCCATGTGTGTGTGTGTGTGTATGCCTGTGTGTGGGTGTGTTGTGATCTGATGTCTCTATCCTCCATCCCCCCTGCTGAAACCCCTCCAGAGTGGAGAGGCCTGGGCGCAGGGCGTCCAGTACAGGCTCCCTACTGCAACAGCCAGAGTCGCTCCCCCAGTCAATAACTCATTTATGGGGTTATGAATTAGAATGATCTTGCTGAGGGGAAGGTAGAAGCTAGCCTATATCCTACTGCCGGTCTCTAAAGAAACTGGAATAATATTCAGCTCGGAGAAATCGATGGAGAAATTCAACGCCACAGGGACTAATACCAGCGGCCCATTCCAGCTGCCTTCCGCTCCTATCTGTCAATCGTTGAAATTTCTGCTGATACGCCATGAATCCAATACTGAAATGGCATTTTGAAATTCCAGGCCATTTAGATGGGTTTGTATGCTTGGGATGACGGCCTCTTCAGGGGGAGGGATCACATGTCGATAATGCTCTCTGTCTGACAGAGTTTCTCTTATTAGCAAGTGTTTGGAGTGAAGTGTTACTCACATGGCGTGTTGCTGCAACTATAAGTGTGTGTGTGTGTGTGTGTTCACTACTGGGCTGTGCTAGGCTTGTCTTGTCTGATCTGATCCGGTCTGAGCTTGTCTGGTCGATCTGGGTTAGATTGGTCTGGGTTAGGTTGGTCTGGTCTGGGTTAGGTTGGTCTGGGTTAGGTTGGTCTGGTCTGGGTTAGGTTGGTCTGGGTTAGGTTGGTCTGGTCTGGGTTAGGTTGGTCTGGGTTAGGTTGGTCTGGTCTGGGTTAGGAAGTAATGTTTGTCAGCGTGGGAGACTCCCTCCCTCCCTGCTGACTGAAGAAGAAAGACACACTTCAGGGGTTTCCTGGAAGTGCTGTGCCAGCATGAGGAACACAAAGCACCGGATCCTGTGTGAGGTGTGTGTGTGTGTGAGATGTGATGGGGGGGTGACTGTGTGTGTGTGTGTGAGATGTGAGGGGGGGGTGACTGTGTGTGTGAGATGTGAGGGGGGGGTGACTGTGTGTGTGAGATGTGAGGGGGGGACTGTGTGTGTGTGTGTGTGAGATGTGATGGGGGGGTGACTGTGTGTGTGTGTGAGATGTGAGGGGGGGTGACTGTGTGTGGGAGATGTGAGGGGGGGTGACTGTGTGTGTATGTGAGATGTGAGGGGGGGGTGACTGTGTGTGTGTGTGAGATGTGAGGGGGGGACTGTGTGTGTGTGTGTGTGTGTGTGTGTGTGAGATGTGATGGGGGGGTGACTGTGTGTGTGTGAGATGTGATGGGGGGGTGACTGTGTGTGTGAGATGTGATGGGGGGGTGACTGTGTGTGTGTGTGAGATGTGAGGGGGGGACTGTGTGTGTGAGATGTGATGGGGGGGACTGTGTGTGTGTGTGTGTGAGATGTGAGGGGGGGACTGTGTGTGTGTGAGATGTGATGGGGGGTGACTGTGTGTGTGTGTGAGATGTGAGGGGGTGACTGTGTGTGTGTGTGGGAGATGTGAGGGGGGGTGACTGTGTGTGAGATGTGATGGGGGGGTGACTGTGTTTGTGAGATGTGATGGGGGGGACTGTGTGTGTGTGTGAGATGTGATGGGGGGGTGACTGTGTGTGTGAGATGTGAGGGGGGGACTGTGTGTGTGTGTGAGATGTGATGGGGGGGTGACTGTGTGTGTGGGAGATGTGAGGGGGGGGTGACTGTGTGTGTGTGTGTGAGATGTGATGGGGGGGACTGTGTGTGTGTGTGAGATGTGATGGGGGGGTGACTGTGTGTGTGAGATGTGAGGGGGGGACTGTGTGTGTGTGTGAGATGTGATGGGGGGTGACTGTGTGTGTGGGAGATGTGAGGGGGGGGTGACTGTGTGTGTGTGTGGGAGATGTGATGGGGGGGACTGTGTGTGTGTGTGAGATGTGAGGGGGGGACTGTGTGTGTGTGTGTGTGAGATGTGATGGGGGAGTGACTGTGTGTGTGGGAGATGTGAGGGGGGGTGACTGTGTGTGTGTGGGAGATGTGATGGGCGGGTGACTGTGTGTGTGTGTGGGAGATGTGATGGGGGAGTGACTGTGTGTGTGTGTGGGAGATGTGATGGGGGGGTGACTGTGTGTGTGGGAGATGTGATGGGGGGGTGACTGTGTGTGTGAGATGTGATGGGGGGGTGACTGTGTGTGTGTGGGAGATGTGAGGGGGGGGTGACTGTGTGTGTGTGTGGGAGATGTGAGGGGGGGACTGTGTGTGTGTTGCGAGGGTAACAGTGTGTGAGTGTGTGTCTTAACTCCTGTGTGTCTGCAGTGTTTGTATGGTTTGTGTGACTTTCCCGTCGCACCGAGCTCCCTAGCTCTGCCTCACCTGGAGCTCCTCTCTAGAAGGTTCTCTGTAATCCTGCGGAGACTGTATTAGCGCCCAGCTCATCCACCCTCTCTTCCCCCTCTGGGCAGGAACTTAGAGCAGCAGAACTAGTGTGTTGTCTCAGTGTGGTTCCTTGTGTATGTTGTTGTTGTTGTATGTGTGTGTGTGTGTCAGGGGTTTGTGTGTGTGTTTACTTTCCGTTTGCGTTTGTGTGTGTGTGTGTATGTGTTTGCGTGCTTTCCCACAAGTGTGTGTGTGTGTACTTTTCCACAGGTGTGTATGTGTGCGTGTGTATCCATGTGTGTGTGTGAAAACACTGCTGAGCTTACCATAGCAGGAGGGGAACTGCTTTGATTTCCCTTGTCGTCATAGACAGACTATATCACTTCAGAGCAGCACTCCTCACAGAGACAACGGAGAGGAGGGGAGGGGGGGAGAGGAGGAGGAGGGAAGGTGAGGAGAGGGTATAGGAGGAGGAGAGGGGAGGAAGAGGGAAGGGAGGGAGGGAAGGGAGTAATGGAAGGAAAAGAGAGGGGAGGGAGGAGATGAGGAGCGGAGGGGTGAAGGTCAGAGGAGAAAATATGAAGAGACTGAGAGAGTAGAGAGATAATAAATAACGTATGTTTCCTTTGAATTAAACATGACTTTAAACAGCAGAGAGAGAGGAGGGGGGCTCTCTCACACACACACACACACACACAAAATGCACACACCACATGCACACACCACATGCACACACCACATCCACATATTGTCTGCCACATCCACGAGTGAGCAATGTGTGTTTGTGTGTGTGTGTATGAGAGAGTGCGTCTCTGTGTCTTGGTGTACGTCTGTGTGACCGGCCTTGGTTGTTTACCCAAAATACCATCAGTGATTTCTACTTACATTAATCATGATACTCTATTCTTTGCGCATAGATATTCTACTTTCTCCTTCATCTGACCATCTGAGATAGCTTCTTCACCAGCCGAGCTCTGGGCCGTACAGCTCGGCTCATGAGAGATGCCATCCTGCTCTCTCTGCTGTTGCAGACGTCTCTCCTCAATAGCTGATGTTTCCTGAAGATATTGAGATCCTGGCTCTCCACGATATTGCTCCTCCACTGCTCCTCTCCTCCTCCTCCTCTTCCTTCCCTAGCGTCTCCCCCCTACTTCTCCTCCTCCCCCCTCCATCTCTCCTCCTCCCCTTCCTCCTCTCTCTAGCACTCTTCATCCTCCTCCCCCCCCCCCTTCGTCGCTCCTCTTTCTCCATTGCTCCTCTCCTCCTCCTCTTCCTCCTCCTCTTCCAGCCTCTCCTCCGAGCCATCTGAGATCATCTACCAGGGTTTGTTTAACAGCTTCCCTAATTACAGAGAGCTCTCCAGTCCAAGTGCTGTTTCTGTTCAGGCGGAGGAGAGCGTGAGACGAGAGCACTCTGGGTGGGTTGTGTGTACTCTAGCTAGGTTTGAGTAGTTCCCCATCTGCAGTAGAAGCCCAGACTCAGTAGTGTTAAAGCCTAGTCTTAGCACCTCCTCCTTGCGCACCTCCTCCTTGCGCAGAGTCTTTGTGAAAAGACTAATTGCAACCTGCGTTTAATCCAATTAGTTGGAACAGGAAGTGTTAATTGGTGTAGAAACCCAGGAACAAAAGACAAGGTTGTATTCTGAAAACAGACGTGGCCACTTTCCTGTGAGGACAATAATGATCCCTAATAGAGCTGACTGGATGGGGTGGCGAGGTTGGGATGTAATTACAGGTTTGTGTTGCCGGGGTGAGGGCTTTGTGCAATGCTGCACAGCGTGACACGGGCCTGGTGTGTGTTTACACCCTCCCTGGTGTGTTTGATCATTTGTGTGATTGTGTGCGTGTGTGATTGTGTGTGTGTGTGTTAGATACTTGGTGCGGAGTGTGTTTGCCTACGCGCCTGCGAGAGAGAACACAAGCCTTTTCTGTGATCCCGTCGGTGTAGCATTCTCCAGTACATGTTAATAACAGCGTGTTTGTCGTGTCTGTACGTGTCACATAACCTTTCACGGAGGCTGTAGAGAGCACGCTTAAACCATCCGGAAAGACCCGGAAAAAAGATTCTCACGGCTTAGAGACAAAAGCTCCCTCAAGGGGAGTCAGGTGGCTGAGCGGTTAGGGAGTCGGGCTAGTAATCTGAAGGTTGCCAGTTCGATTCCCGGCCGTGCGAAATGACGTTGTGTCCTTGGGCAAGGCACTTCACCCTACTTGCCTCGGGGAATGTCCCTGTACTTACTGTAAGTCGCTCTGGATAAGAGCGTCTGCTAAATGACTAAATGTAAATGTAAGGGAGAGCGGGGAGAGGGGGGAAAAGGAGAGAGGGCGATAGAGAGATGGAGAGAAAGAGGGAGGGAGAGAGGGAGGCAGAGAGAGATTGAGAGCGATAGAGAGAGAGGGAAAGAGAGAGAGAGAGAGAGAGAGAGAGAGAGAGAGAGAGAGAGAGAGAGAGAGAGAAGGAGAAGATGAAATGTCGGAGCACCCTAATCTCAGGGGTGCACAAAAACGTGACGTAGCAGAGCTGTGAGCGACCCTTCCCTTTGACCCCACCCTTGGCTTAACCCCTGACCCCTGCCCTCTCGTCCCTGCCCGGAGGCGGGGTGAGGCGGTGTGCCACGCTGGAGACCCCACCAGGGAGCCTGTCTCAATCAGTCGGACACTCGGGCCAAATCCCACCTAAATAATTCACAACTCACTTGAGCGATGGACACAGACATGAGCCACCGTCTTGCCCTCCCGGACTCTGGTTTCAGCGAATCAATCACTCCTCCTTAAAGAGGTCCGTGTGTGCGGATGAATAATAGATGTGGCTTCCATGGGAAGCCTGCAGGAGGTGGTGCGCTTCGTGTCCTGAGCGGCGAGGCTCTGCCTGCAGGAGGTGGTGCGCCTGGTGTCTTGAGCGGCGAGGCTCTGTGAGGCTAACCTTGCGAGATAGCGGGATTCACAAGATCACGACCACGCGAGAAGCCATCTTGCCAAGTTCCAAGTGATCCGTTTGTGCCTGAAGCACTGTGGCTCGGACCAGCCGGCATCCTACGAGGAACTACTGACAGCTATGGGAGTAGTTCCAAACAGTTTCCAAGGACGACTTCACAGATGGTTATGTGTAAAAAACCGTCTGGTGAGTCTGGTTACTTTGAGGCGTCTCTCTGAGATTTCCCGCCTCTCCGGGTTACGCTTCGGGTGTGATTCAGAGCTGGTCACAGGCTTGCCAGGCCACTGGGAACGATAGTTTTGGCAGGCGGCCATGATGGAAAGGTGAAACGCTCTGTGCTGCCACTCCAACTGAAATACCGTGTATGACCACATCTCTAAAGGTCCTTGTGCGTGTGTGTGGGATAGCAGAGTGTGTGTCTGTGTGTGGTAGCAGTGTGGGTGTGTGAATGTGTGGGATAGCAGAATGTGTGTGTGTGGTAGCAGTGTGGGTGTGTGTGTGTGGGATAGCAGAGTGTGTGTGTGTGGTAGCAGTGTGGGTGTGTGGGATAGCAGAGTGTGTGTGTGTGTGTGGTAGCAGTGTGCGTGTGTGACAGTAGAGAGTGTAAATGTGTGCAGAAGGTAGGCCTCTGTGTGTGTGTGTGTGTGACGTCCTGACAGAGTGCATCAGTGTCTTCCACAGCAGCACCACGGTCCAGAGAGAGATCTCTCATGGGGGACATTCACTTAGGGTGTCACAGCAAGACCCCTCTCTCTGTCCGTCTCTGTGTCTCTCATGCTCAATGTCACTCGCCCCCCTCCTGACTTCCATCTTGACCCCTCCCTCTCTTCCTCTTTGTGACTTTCTCTCAATCTCTTCTCTTTCTTTCCTTCCTCCCTCTCTCTCCGTTTCTCTGTCTGTCTCCTCCCTTTGTCTCTCTTTCCTTCCCACACACTGACCCCCTTCTCCCTCTATCTCTCTCTCTCCCTCCCTCCCTCCCTCCCTCTCTCTCTCTCTCTCTCTCTCTCTCTCTCTCTCTCTCTCTCTCCCTCCCTCTCTCTCTCTCTCTCTCTCCCTTCCCCTCAGCCTGAGAGCCAGTCCTCTGGTGCAGAGGGGCTAAAAAAGGAAAGCGAGCAGTGCCCCCCGGCTCTTCTATCTTTTAATAGGCGTCGTATTCCTGCCGGAGCGAGCCAGAGTTCACCTTGATGTCACACATCAGACACACACACTGAACCCCAGGCCCTGCTCTGGGGGGGGAGGGGGGGAGGAGAGGGGGGAGGAGGGAGGGAGAAGGGGGAGAGTGGAAGAGGGATGGAGAGGGGGGAGGAGGGAGGGAGGGAGGAGGGAGAAGGGGGAGGAGGGAGAAGGGGGAGGAGGAGGGGGAAGGAGGCGGGAGGGGGGAGGAGGGAGGAAGAGGGGGGAGGAGGACACGTGGGGGATGAAGTTCAAACCGTGACACATATTTCTTCCTCTATCTCCATCTCTCGCTCACTCTCTCACTCTCTTTCTTGCCCTCTCTTTCTTTGCGCCTCTCTTTGTGACTCTCTCACCGTCTCTCCCTCTTTTGCCCTTTCCCTCTGTCTACCCCATATTACTCAGTCCCTCACTTCCTGTTTGGACACCCGCTGACCAGCGAGGGCCAGACGATCGATGGTAGACACCCACGGCAAAATCAAATTACTTCTGCTCGATTTGTAGCCGGAGAGACAAAGAGAATGAGAAAATAAAGGCAGTATGACCCTGGTCCTTCCTGTGTCAGGAGAACCCTGGTCCTTCCTGTGTCTGGAGAACCCTGGTCCTTCCTGATTCAGGAGAATCCTGGTCCTTCCTGTGTCAGGAGAACCAGCGGTAACTCGTCACCTATAGCAACAGAACCCTTGCTAAAAGTTAACGGCAGCTAACTGTCACTCCGCAAATAAATATTAAAGTATGTGAACAATCGTAGAACCAAGTTATCACATAATATGTCATAAAATGTCTTTAATCTAGAAATTCAACATTCTACCAACAATGTACAGGTTATCCACTCCAACAGGCCACATCTGTCTAATCTTGGCTGTCAACTGTAATGCATTTGGTGTCAGTGTCCATGAGGCTAGAGGCTGGAGGTGGAGGCTGGAGGTGGAGGTAGAGGCTGGAGGTGGAGGCTAGAGGCTGGAAGTGGAGGCTGGAGGTGGAGGTAGAGGCTGGAGGCTGGTGCCGGTGCTAGTGTGACATTCTCTCTCGCTGTCGTGCCTTTCAGGTCCTCTCCGTTCAGTGTGTGTGTGTGTGTGGGGGCGGGGTGATCGATAGGC
>NC_085024.1:3500438-3548182 GCF_963692335.1 Osmerus eperlanus
GAGGAGAGAATCCGTCACGGGAGTGATCGAGGTATCTCTCCTGTAGTCATCATCCTAACAAACACACGTGTCTCACAAAACCAGGCGGGATTTCTGCTCGGCGGCGTCTGACTGGAGACGCGTGTGGGACAGGTAGATATACCTACTGTAGCCCAGCCCAGCCCTCTACAGCCCTCCAGCCCTCTACAGCCCCCCAGCCCTCTACAGCCCTCCAGCACCCAGCCCTCCAGCCTCCAGCCCTCTACAGCCCCCTACAGCCCCCAGCCCCCCAGCCCTCTACAGCCCCCTACAGCCCCCAGCCCCCCAGCCCTCCAGCCCCCCAGCCCCCCAGCCCTCTACAGCCCCCTACAGCCCCCAGCCCCCCAGCCCTCCAGCCCCCCAGCCCCCCAGCCCTCCAGCCTCCAGCCCCCCAGCCCTCTACAGCCCCCAGCCCCCCAGCCCTCTACAGCCCCCCAGCCCCCCAGCCCTCTACAGCCCCCTGCCCTCCAGCCCTCCAGCCCACCAGCCCTCCAGCCCCCCAGCCCTCCAGCCCCCCAGCCCTCCAGCCCCCCAACCCTCCAGCCTCCGAGCCCCCCAGCCCTCCAGCCCCCCAGCCCCCCAGCCTCCCAGACCCCCAGCCTCCCAGCCCCCCAGCCCGCCAGCCCTCCACAGCTCCCCTGCAGACCAGATTTATTGGATTTACATAGAGGCATATGGCGAGTGCAGTCATGCGTGTTCGGGCTGGCTTACAGCTAGCGTGGAGACTCCTTCTGTGTCTCTATGGATTGCTACCGAACACACACAACGATATATCAGGCCTGTTCTGGACTTTCAGTAGGGGCACAGTTTGGGAAGCGGTCCATCGTCATTTACAGTTACCAAACAGGGGATGAGGGGAAAGTCATGATGATAGCACTCTGTCTGTAATCATCCTGGCTGACACGCCATCATCACATCCATAGGTGGTAAATCTCGTTTCAGCCCAGCTCATCAACGTGACCTGGAGATGTTCTAGAAGCCCCCGGAGGATTGACCTGGAGAGATGGGGGGGAGGGGGAGAAGGGGGATGGTAGGGGGGAGAAGGGGGACGGTAGGGGGGAGAAGGGGGATGGTAGGGGGGAGAAGGGGGATGGTAGGGGAACACAGCCATTTCCTTCCATCAGCTGTGCAATCAGACGGCAGCCCAGATCCTGACAGTGACAAATATGGCTCTTAATGTCCCGCTGCTCCGTGTTAATTGCATTTCTCTCCGATTCAGACGAGCTTCACGCAGAGACACGGTTACGGTGACAATTAACACCAAACGGTGCTTGGAGCGCGGCGCGGCTCACGGTGCCCGGGGACGTGTGGAACCGGCTCACTTTAACGCTGAGGGCTCGGAGGAAGGACTAGCTGACGTTCATTGATAGAGCTGTGTGTCTTTCACACAGGCTTGGCCCTGCCTCGGTCTTTGAACCAGTGAACCAGGTTCTTTCTGCACCAAGAACTTTGTTACTGTTCTACTAAGATCTCAAACCAGTCAGAAGTATTTTGGTGGACGAATAAATCTGTCTCTGGCTGAAGAGGAGTTAAGAGAGGGTGGGTTGTTCTAAAGCCAAAATAAGTTAGGGAAGCGAGCAGAGAAGCCAAAGATCACACTGAGTTCACGCTCTTCGTACTTCCCAATGTCGAGAGGGGGGGGGAGCAAGGGAGGGAGCAAGTGGCGGTTAAATGAGAATGCAAATGCGACTTGCTGAAAAAGTTCTGTTCCATCCTTGTGTGCTTTTGTGAACGTTCTCTCTCCGTCTTGACCAACCCTGGCTGCAGGTCTGTCAGGCTGCGGGTCTGTCAGGCTGCGGGTCTGTCAGGCTGCGGGTCTGTCAGGCTGCGGGTCTGTCAGGCTGCGGGTATGTCAGGCTGCGGGTCTGTCAGGCTGCGGGTCTGTCAGGCTGCGGGTCTGTCAGGCTGCGGGTATGTCAGGCTGCGGGTCTGTCAGGCTGCGGGTCTGTCAGGCTGCGGGTATGTCAGGCTGCGGGTCTGTCAGGCTGCGGGTCTGTCAGGCTGGCTGGCAGAGCCCACTGTCGTGGAAATTTGGAATACAGTTATAATGTGTGTGTTTCATATATGAGGAATGTGTTTTAATGGAAGTCTAAAGTTGGCTAAGAAGAGTCAACTCCATTTGGTAGAGATGCCATTTGCAGTTTATGACACCTGGGGAGGATGAGACAGCTGGTCTGGAGACAATGTGGATTCAACTGTATTGTTATTGTGATCTGAGGGAGCAGTTTAACTGATCAAGCTGCTCTGACCCTTCCTGTTGCATTGGGTGGGGTTAATCAAATACTTGTTTGAAGTTGCCCACACAAAGGACAGTTGACCATTTGACTGGTGAACTCCTGTGGTTTTACTATCTACTGGTTTGGGGAGAGATGCCACATCTAAGAACTGTGGGACACTTGGTATAAAGTCAAACTGTCACTGAGCAGTGCTGACCAATCAACAGAGTTCAGAGGAACCATTTGATCTAAAGTTTATATAAGGCAGGGTTTTGGGGTTGTTCTTCATCACTCTGGCGAACGACCTGTGGCTAGCACCTCCTTCGTTATGACTGATCACAAAGTACTTTGTTAATTCATGATCTGTATAAGCAAAATACATTTATTGTAACCGCCATCTCTTGACTATTCAAATTTACACAGTGCCACTAGAATTTTTCCATAACACCACTCCCTCCTTCAACCTCTCCCCTCCTCCCTCCTTGCCCCAGGCTAGCCTCTATCCTGCTGTTTACCTCTGGGCCAAGCCACGCTGACTCTCATCTAAACTAGGTCAAAGGACACATCAATATTGCAAAACGTCGAGCCTATTATAAAATAAATTCTTCATTCAAACAAAAAACAAGTTTACATGCCTCGGCTACCGTGGCTTAACGCTAAATGTTTCTGACATCCTGTCCACTCGCTGTCAGTGCAGTCAGGACCAAGAAGAGTAAGAGAGAGTCTCTACACCCTGCCGACTCACTGTCAGTGAAGAGGAGAGGTGAAGTTAAGGGGAGGGGAGTCCCTGCAGTCTCTGCTGTACACATCAGGTAACCGGAAGCATGAGGAACACAGTCCACAAATCAACACTGGGACAGGGAGAAAAACCCAGTCTGCAAAAACATCAAATATGGACGCCTGGTGGAACACGAACACTGATTCTGAATCAGACTCATGTTTAATGCATTCTGGTCTAACCAAAACGGATTAAACTTGTATGATGTAAAGGTACTGTATGTCTACTGTCCGTCTGACAGGAGCTTGGTGTGGACAAGCAATCGACTCAGTGTCCGTCGAAGCTTCTGACATCACACAGCATCCTCCTCTGATTGGATGAAGCCGACTGGAAGTGAGGAGACGCCGGGACGCACCTGCGTTCCTCAGCGACCTCGTGGTGGGTTTAGCTTGGTGGTTAGAGCGTTTGAGCGCCCCTTTCAAGGTCACAGGTTCAAATCTCCCCCAAGACGGCACATGGCTTTGGATCGAAGCATCTGCCGGATGAATACTTCACATTCCATTACTGTGAAGAGCCAATGACCCGCTTCCTTCCTCTCGCAGGCAGGTGAAGGGGAGCTGGGCTGGGATGAGTTGGAACGTGATGTGGCTGTACCCTGCCTCGCCCCTCTCCTCCCCCGCCCTCCCCCCTCCGCCCCACCATCAGACTAATCCACTGTGACATCACATTACCGCCAGCACTCACATCCAGTCAGCGCCATGTGTGGGCTTTGTTAATTAGGTTTGGACCTGCTAATGCTGCAGACATGGAGGAGGAATCCAGCCCAGCTTTCAGAGACTCTCGCTCGCTCGCACGCACGCCAGACACACACTGCTGCACCCGGACACACACACACACACTGCTGCACCCGGACACACACACACACACACACACTGCTGCACCCGGACACACACACACACACTGCTGCACCCGGACACACACACACACACACACTGCTGCACCCGGACACACACACACACACTGCTGCACCCGGACACACACACACTGCTGCACCCGGACACACACACACACTGCTGCACCCGGACACACACACACACACACACTGCTGCACCCGGACACACACACACACACTGCTGCACCCGGACACACACACACACTGCTGCACCCGGACACACACACACACACTGCTGCACCCGGACACACACACACACACGGCTGCACCCGGACACACACCCACACACTGCTGCACCCGGACACACACACACACTGCTGCACCCGGACACACACACACACACACACTACTTTCCAGGTACAGCTATACACAAAGCCACACACACACACTGTTTCCCCTACTCTGCCACATCGTTCAAACACAGGGCGGTTTGTGACAGGCCTGATGGTCACAGCAGCTGGGGACCTGGAGCTGAGTAGAGAGCTGCTCGTCTGCACGCAGGGAAAATCAATAGTCTATTCCGTCACCTAATGGCCATCCTATCAATGAATTAACAACTGTCATGGTCTGGTCTGGGAGTCTGACTGTTCCTAATAGGACACAGTGATGGGACAAGAGAAGGCGATGGTGTGTGTGTGTGTGTGTACGTATGGGGTGTGTGTTAGTGCACCTCCGTGTGTGTGTGTGTTTGTTTGTGTGAGCACGTGTTTGTGTCTGTGTGTGTATCTAAGACCTCGCCCCCCGCGTCCCTCCACACACACTTGCATTCACCTCTGATTAAGCAGTGGACTTCCACTGGCCACGCCTCCAGGATTACAGAGTGTCAACTTCCACTGGCCACGCCTCCATGATTACAGAGTGTCAGCTTCCACTGGCCACGCCTCCATGATTACAGAGTGTCAGCTTCCACTGGCCACGCCTCCAGGATTACAGAGTGTCAGCTTCCACTGGCCACGCCTCCATGATTACAGAGTGTCAGCTTCCACTGGCCACGCCTCCATGATTACAGAGTGTCAGCTTCCACTGGCCACGCCTCCATGATTGTACAGTGTCAGCCCCTATTAGAAGGCAAGTAAGTGGCCTGGGAGGGCAGCAATCACATCTTAGTCCAGCAAAGTCAATTATTGCGTTCTAGACCCGCTCGTTTTGAGGGCCACCTCTATTACGAACCTGTGCCAGTCTTGGAGATTAAAGGAACCTGATTCTATCGCTCGCTTTCTCCTCTTTTGGTCGCCTTCTATCTCTTTCTATCTCTCGCCCGTCTCTTTCTCTCACACGCTCTCTAACCCATCAGTCCCTGTCTGTCTCGGTCTGTCTCTGTCTCGGTCTGTCTCTCTCTCCCTGTCTGTCTATCTCGGTCTGTCTGTCTCTCTCTCGGTCTGTCTATCTCTCTCTCTCTATCTCTCTCTCTCGGTCTGTCTCTCTGTCTCACTCGGTCTGTCTCTCTCTCACACACACTCTCTACCCCATCGCTCTCTCTCTCTCTCTCTCTCTCTCTCTCTCTCTCTCTCTCTCTCTCTCTCTCTCTCTCTCTCTCTCTCTCTCTCTCTCCTTCTCCCCTATCTCTCTTTCACACACACACTCTACCCTGTACCTTCCTTTCTCTCTCCCCCCTATATATCTCACACGCTCTCTCTCCCTCTGTATCTCTCTCTACCCCCTATCTATCTCACACACTCCCCCCCCCCCTTCTCCTGTGATTCTGTCGAGATTCAATGACAGCGTGCATTCCCCTTCACGTTCAGCGCCACAGCACACTCCCCCCCCAGACCCACTCTCCAGGGGCAGTCCCCATATTAACATTGATTCAGCGTAAACGTGACATTTGTATTTATCATCGTGGAAGGCTGTTGAAGTGGTGAGACAGGCTGTAAGTCTGCCCTGCAGCCTCAAGCCCGTACCTCCTGTCCTCAGGGAGCTTCCTGTGATGAATTCTCTCACTCCCGCGGAAGCCGGATGCTAAATCCAGCAATGTAATGCAGAGAAAATCTTTAAATTCAACCTTGATTTCATTAACAGAAGCCTTTGATATATGTATCTGGGTTTTAATCATGCCGTCCTGAGGAATACGGGAGTGCTCGGAGCAAAGAGCATGTCTAACGACGTGGTCCAGGAGCACACACACACACGCGTGTGCGTGCAGACACACACCTGCACCGCACACACACACACACGCCCGCAGACATATACTTGCACCACACACACACACACGCGCAGACACACACTTGCACCACACGCACGTAGGCGCACGCAAGGAGGGAGAGGGGCGAGGAAAGAGGCGAGGGGCGAGGGAGAGGGGGGAGGAGAGGGGCGAGGGGAGAGAAGCAGGGAGAGAGGGGAGGAGAGGGGCGAGGAAAGGGGCGAGGGAGAGGGGGGAGGAGAGGGGCGAGGGGAGAGAAGCAAGGAGAGGGGGGAGGAGAGGGGCGAGGAAAGGGGCGAGGGCCGAGGGGAGAGAAGCAGGGAGAGGGGGGAGGAGAGGGGCGAGGGACGAGGGGAGAGAAGCAGGGAGAGGGGGATGGAGAGGGGCGAGGGGAGAGAAGCAGGGAGAGGGTGGAGGAGAGGGGCGAGGGGCGAGGGGAGAGAAGCAGGGAGAGGGGGGAGGGGCGAGGGGAGAGAAGCAGGGAGAGGGTGGAGGAGAGGGGCGAGGGGAGAGGGGAGAGAAGCAGGGAGAGGGGGGAGGGGCGAGGGCAGAGAAGCAGGGAGAGGGGGGAGGAGAGGGGCGAGGGGAGAGAAGCAGGGAGAGGGTGGAGGAGAGGGGCGAGGGGCGAGGGGAGAGAAGCAGGGAGGGGCGAGGGGAGAGAAGCAGGGAGAGGGGGGAGGAGAGGGGCGAGGGGAGAGAAGCAGGGAGAGGGGGGATGAGAGGGGCGAGGGGCGAGAAGCAGGAAGAAGGGGATGGAGAGGGGCGAGAAGCAGGGAGAGGGGAGGAGAGGGGCGAGGGCCGAGGGGAGAGAAGCAGGGAGAGGGGGGAGGCGTAGGGAGGGGATAGAGGGGAGGAGGAGGGATAAGGGGGAGTGGGAGGGGGGAGTATAGAGGGAGAGAGAGGAGGGAGGGGATGGAGGGGAGGAGGAGGGAAAGTGACAAATGTGCTGAGTGGAATAAGCAGCATTAGCAGGTGGGGTAATGCATTACATTCCTCAGTCTCAATCATTTAGGTAATGTTCCATTCATTTTAGATTCATGACTCTCAGACCTTCCACAGATCGACTCCACGTAGCCGTAAATCTAAGAGCGTCCGCTTCCCAGCGCTGTCCTCAGTCGCTCCTCCCACCCCCGGCTCGTTATCCGTGACGCGATAAATGTTTATTATCTGCTTAATTGTCCTCCACACCCCCCCCCAACCCGTGTTTTTTCCCAGTGTGTTTGTTTGATAGGAGTGGATCAAACTGGAACATTACAGAAAAATGGCTTCCCAAAGTACATGACATAAAGTCCTTTACTAGTTCCAAAGCCAAAATACTTACCACATCACTGGTAGCAAAAAAAACAACAAAAAAAGTTTTATTCAAGCTGTTGTAAATCTCTCCCCAGTGAAAGAAGCGCACATTCAATTTGGCTTCCGGGGCCGTGAGAGAAGGTGGCCGTGAGAGAAGGTGGCCGTGAGAGAAGGTGGCCGTGAGAGAAGGTGGCCGTGAGAGAAGGTGGCCGTGAGAGAAGGTGGCCGTGAGAGAAGGTGGGAAGGTTTTGGCCGAGGCACACGAAGCAGGAAGAAGAACACACAACAACACAAGCAGTTGCCTCTCTGTCGAACCTCTGAGATTCTGTGGTTCTTTGCAAACATGTTTAAGTACGTAGATCAGCACAAGCATTATAATGCTCTGCCTGACCACGGAGAAATAGATTGCTCTTCCAGAAAATGATTCTTCAGATGGGGCAAAACTATTCATTTATTTTCCAATGCTGTGAAGCACATTGTTGAGATGCTTATTGTGCTGAGTAGGGAGGATAATGAAGATTAATTAAAATTTTCATTTAGGATAATTGGAGAACCGAGTCTTTCAATTAATTTGAGTTTTAAATCCACGCTGTTTCACCCATCTGAAAGAAGCAGTCCATGGTCTGTATGTTGGTCGTTTTGTTTTGAATATGTCGTGACCCCTCCCCCGTCCTCCCACACGCCCACCCACCACTCAGGCTTACCCAGAATGCCTTGTGGCGAATCACTCTCATCTCTTGATCTCGGAATCACCTCTGAAGAACCATAAAGTCAGGTGTTGGACTACTGGCCACAGCTTGACCTTATGAGGATGTTAACGTAGCAAGTATCTCTTGTCCCGTCACTGTGTTAGTCCACTGAGCTTAAGACTTGAATACTAATGGAGTCTTGAGGTCTCCAAACCACCTCTATTACAAGCCTAACACAATCGTAACCAGAATGTCAGCCATAACCGTAGAATTAATCAGAACTATGCCATAACGACAGCCATAACTATAAACATGACCATAACCATACTATAACCATAACCAAAATGACAGCTGTAACCATAATCAAAACCATACCCATTACATGACCGTATCATTATCATATCCATAGCAGTCAAGTAAACAAAGCCAAACTTTTTGGATTTGTGAGTAAAGATCTTGTGTAACAGCTTATATTCACCTGACTAAACTGAGACTCCAGTCCAGTCTCTCCATCCTCCTCTCTCCTCTCCTCCTCTCTCCTCTCTTTCTCTCATCCCTTTCTCCTATCCTCTCCTGTCCTCCTCTCTCCTCTCTTTCTCTCATCCCTTTCTCCTATCCTCTCCTCTCCTCCTCTCTCCTCTCTTTCTCTCATCCCTTTCTCCTATCCTCTCCTCCTCTCTCCTTTTTTCCTCTCTCCTCTCATCCTCTCCTCCTCTCTCCTCTTTTCCTCTCTCCTCTCATCCTCTCCTCTCCTCCTCTCTTTTCCTCTCTCCTCTCCTCCTCTCTCCTCTCCTCCCATCCTCTCATCCTCTCCTCCTCTTCTCTCCTCTTCTCCCATCCTCTCATCCTCTCCTCCTCTCCTTTTTTCCTCTCTCCTGTCATCCTCTCCTCCTCTCTCCTTTCCTCTCCTCTCCTCCTCTCTCCTCTCCTCCTCTCTTTCTCTCATCCTCTCCTCCTCAGCACTGGCTCTTGTAAGAATTCTAAATATTTCAGAGTTGTATCAATAATTAACCGCAGTACCATTTGTCCTATTATAGAATTTATTACTCAGCTTTTTAATTATACATTTGACTAAACATGACCTCAGAATGAGGGGAATTACAGTAGATATTTCAACAGACCTTTAAGCCTTCAACAACAGCAGAACAGCTTACTATATCCTTTCGCTTGGCAAATTATTTAGTATTTAAGAAACTAGGTATTTTAACTTGTATACCTGAACGTAGATGTGTTAAGTTAAAGTAACTAGAAAAGCTGATTTACAAAGACGTTTTCAAGACTGATAGGTGTTCACATTTAAATCATTCAATTACATTGAATTCACCTATACCCTGTCCCTATACCCTGTCCCTATACCCTGTCCCTATACCCTATCCCTATACCCTATCCCTATACCATGTCCCTATACCCTGTCCCTGTACCCTATCCCTATACCATGTCCCTATACCCTGTCCCTATACCCTGTCCCTATACCCTGTCCCTGTACCCTATCCCTATACCATGTCCCTATACCCTGTCCCTATACCCTGTCCCTATACCCTGTCCCTATACCCTGTCCCTATACCCTGTCCCTGTACCCTATCCCTATACCCTGTCCCTATACCCTGTCCCTATACCCTGTCCCTATACCCTATCCCTATACCCTATCCCTATACCATGTCCCTATACCCTGTCCCTGTACCCTATCCCTATACCATGTCCCTATACCCTGTCCCTATACCCTGTCCCTATACCCTGTCCCTATACCCTGTCCCTATACCCTGTCCCTGTACCCTATCCCTATACCATGTCCCTATACCCTGTCCCTATACCCTGTCCCTGTACCCTATCCCTATACCATGTCCCTATACCCTGTCCCTATACCCTGTCCCTATACCATGTCCCTATACCCTGTCCCTATACCCTGTCCCTATACCCTGTCCCTATACCATGTCCCTATACCATGTCCCTATACCATGTCCCTATACCCTATCCCTATACCATGTCCCTATACCCTGTCCCTATACCATGTCCCTATACCCTGTCCCTATACCCTATCCCTATACCATGTCCCTATACCCTGTCCCTATACCCTGTCCCTATACCCTGTCCCTATACCCTATCCCTATACCATGTCCCTATACCCTGTCCCTATACCATGTCCCTATACCCTGTCCCTATACCCTGTCCCTATACCCTGTCCCTATACCCTGTCCCTATACCCTATCCCTGTACCCTGTCCCTATACCATGTCCCTATACCCTGTCCCTATACCCTGTCCCTATACCCTGTCCCTATACCCTATCCCTATACCATGTCCCTATACCCTGTCCCTATACCCTGTCCCTATACCCTGTCCCTATACCCTATCCCTATACCCTGTCCCTATACCCTATCCCTATACCATGTCCCTATACCCTATCCCTATACCCTGTCCCTATACCCTATCCCTATACCCTGTCCCTATACCCTGTCCCTATACCCTATCCCTATACCCTGTCCCTATACCCTGTCCCTATACCCTGTCCCTATACCCTGTCCCTATACCCTGTCCCTATACCATGTCCCTATACCCTGTCCCTATACCCTGTCCCTATACCCTGTCCCTATACCCTGTCCCTATACCATGTCCCGTCACTGTGTTAGTCCCTATACCCTGTCCCTATACCCTGTCCCTGTTCCAGTCCCTATACCCTGTCCCGATACCATGTCCCTATACCATGTCTTTATACCCTGTCCCTATACCATGTCCCGATACCATGTCCCTATACCATGTCCCTATACCCTGTCCCTATACCATGTCCCTATACCATGTCCCTATACCATGTCCCTATACCCTGTCCCTATACCCAGTCCCTGTTCCAGTCCCTATACCCTGTCCCTATACCCTGCCCCTATACCCTGTCCCTATACCATGTGCCTATACCCTGTCCCTATACCATGTCCCTATACCCTGTCCCTATACCCAGTCCCTGTTCCAGTCCCTATACCCTGTCCCTATACCCTGTCCCTATACCCTGTCCCTATACCCAGTCCCTGTTCCAGTCCCTATACCCTATCCCTATACCCTGTCCCTATACCCTGTCCCTATACCCTGTCCCTATACCCAGTCCCTGTTCCAGTCCCTATACCCTATCCCTATACCATGTCCCTATACCCTGTCCCTATACCCAGTCCCTGTTCCAGTCCCTATACCCTATCCCTATACCCTGTCCCTATACCCTGTCCCTATACCCTGTCCCTATACCCTATCCCTATACCCTGTCCCTATACCCTGTCCCTATACCCTGTCCCTATACCATGTCCCTATACCCTGTCCCTATACCATGTCCCTATACCCTGTCCCTATACCCTGTCCCTATACCCTGTCCCTGTTCCAGACCCTATACCCTGTCCTTATACCATGTCCCTATACCCTGTCCCTATACCCTGTCCCTGTTCCAGACCCTATACCCTGTCCCTATACCCTGTCCCTGTTCCAGACCCTATACCCCTCACAGATGTTCTGCTGAAGTTTGACGACAGGAACCTTGCAGAGGGCTTTGTTTTATCAAACAGCCTAAGATCCTTCTGAGGTGTCATTGCGTTGCTCATCAGAGCTGTGTGGGCCTCCTAGGCATTAGGAGGGCCTAATGAACTTCAACATGAAAAAGCTTGCCATGAATTCTGCAGCCATGTAGCAGGTCATCAGGAAAATCGTTAGAAGGACCTTCCTTAACGAAGGTCAAAGTGCTTTTATGTATATTTCTTCTCTCTCTCTCTCTCTCTGTCTGTCTCTCTCTCTCTCTTTGTCTCTGTCTCTCTCTCTCTTTTCCAGGCCACTAAGAATTGTTAATGAGTTGCTTTTTGTTGAGTCGCAGTGTGTTTGTAATTTTAGATTGTGCCATTAAAACATATCTCCTCCAGCTATCTTTTATGCAAGTTGATTTTGACTCTGGGTGGTAAACTGATCTAACTTTTATTTCTAGCCTGCGATGCATCCCTGAGCATGCTCGCACAAAGACATCGATATATGATTAAATCTCAGGCGTTTAATATTATACGGACTCAAACTCACTGTCTTGTTTACTCTGAATGGTTCACATAAGTTGACCAGAGCCAATATTTTACAGTCCAGCCGCTTTCTAACTATCCTGTCTCCTGTTAAAAACAAGAATCTCAAAAGCAACACTATGTTCAGTCCTCCTCTCTCTAATCTGCGCCTACGGTGTGGAAACAACTGGAACGCTGCCCTGGACAAACTTGGTCCAGACGAACTTCTAACACCTTGGAGCCGCGCTGGGTGGATACGTTTTGTTGTGTTTGGAAAAACCTCTCGCTGACCTGGGACTTCCTCGGTCACCTTGTGTTCCTCTGTGCTTTAATGGAGGTGAGGAGAAGCACGTGGACACAGGGAGATAATCCTGCTATTACTGTTCCGGAAGATGGATAGGATCGTTACCGTTTCCCTACCGCCGCCGTGCCCCCGTGAGCGGCCTTGGGAGAAGGAGCCTTGAGAAGACTCAGCTTGGGACGGCGCCCATACAGAATGTGTGCTTCTCAGAGGGTATGTGTGTGTATGTGTGTTGGGGGGGGGGGGGTTGTGTGTGTGGGGGGGGGGCACCCAGTCGCAGGGCCCGTTTGGCCTCCATCCGTCCTGTCCCCCCATCCACCCCCTCCCTCTCCTCCATGGTCCCCAGGGACACAGTCATTTATCACCCACCACCACCGCCATCTTCCAGCTAAGAGCCTCAGCATGGACACCTGGCTGGGCGGCCTGGACCACACTCCCTCTCTCACCCAGCCCTGCTGTTGTCCTTAGTTACCATCTTAGTTACCATCTTAACCCAGCCCTGCTATTACTAACAACACCTTAGTTACCATCCTAACCCAGCCCTGCTGTTATCCCTAACAACACCTTAGTTACCATCCAAACCCAGCCCTGCTGTTACTAACAACACCTTAGTTACCATCCTAACCCAGCCCTGCTGTTATCCCTAACAACACCTTAGTTACCATCCAAACCCAGCCCTGCTATTACTAAGAACACCTTAGTTACCATCTCAACCCAGCCCTGCTGTTATCCCTAACAACACCTTAGTTACCATCCAAACCCAGCCCTGTCATCACTAACAACACTTTAGTTATCATCTTAGTTACCATCCAAACCCAGCCCTGTCATCACTAACAACACTTTAGTTATCATCTTAGTTACCATCCAAACCCAGCCCTGTCATTTCTAACAACACCTTAGTTACCATCTTAGTTACCATCCAAACCCAGCCTTTTCATCACTAACAACACTTTAGTTACCATCATAACAACTAATACAGTTCTTCACAATTGTTAACACACGTTTCTCAAAACAATAACGGCTTTCTCAAAACTGCACACACAAAACTGAAAACCTCACACACAAAATGCTAAACCTGACACTCCCTTTGCAAGATGACTCTTTGCCATCAAATCTCTTACCTGTTCACAAAATGCAACTTGTGTTCTCATTTGGTACACACAGCTATATTTTCAAATGACACACACATACCATTCATAACAGTACACACAATAAGCATTTGCTGCACACTACCAAGAATTCACAACACACAGTAGTGCAAAATTGAAAACACAATTCTAGAAATGGAACACACCATACGAATGACTCTGGGGAATGAGCCATTTCAACTTTTGTAAAATGTCTCAGTGTAGGCCTAATTTTTTCAAACATAAAACAGCACACATATGCGGCAAAAAAAGTTTTATTTATGAACAGTACAATACTGTCAACGGGCCTGCTCAACCCATTGCAGCACACAAAGTGATGTTCCCATCACGCTGGCCGGGGACCTCAACAATGGCGCGCTGACATTTCTGCCCCGGTGCCTCCTCTTCACCAGGTTGAATCCAACCTCATCAATGAATATGTATTCAGATAGCTCATTAGCTGTGTCATGCTCCTGGATCCGCTGGAACAGACAGCATGGTAATGCAAGTTATAGTATGGACACAGATGGGTCAACACAGTGGGCTACACTGAGACACTGTAGAAAAGGAACTATTGGATTACAGGTACAATACATGCATGTGTCAGTGCTGAATGTTTGGGACTTACAAGCACAAACTCTTGCCGTAACTCCTTGATGTGGTCTCTGTTTCAGTCGAATAGGACCCTGTACACTTGTTTCATCCGCATGGCATTCCTGGGGCATTCCATTCCCCCATGTTTCTGAATGTGGCATGGTCAGCCAGGATCCTGGTTTGTATCTGTCGGAGTGTGATAGTGTTGTTTTCACGAACCATTTTCACAATGTCAGTCTCCTGTTCGGCTGTGAAAGTGCATGTTCTTCCTCCACGGTGTGGCTCTCTTTCAGTCCTGCAAAATACAAATACAGTGAGCACACTGTATTCTATTGATATGCAGTATTTCAGTACACAAGGCAAATATAATTCATACCTGTTCTCCATTCTAAAGGTTCTAATGATGGCAGCAACTGTGAAGCGGCTGAGATTAGGCTGGACCCTCTGGCCAGCCTCCCTCATGCTCAAACCATGGTTGAGCACATGGTCAACCATGTGGCCCGAATCTCATTAGAGATCACCGTTCTCTTTCTTCTTTCTCCTCCTCCTCCTTCTTCTTCTCCTCTTCCTCCTCCTCCTCATCCTCCTTCTTCTTGTCGTCCTCCTCTTTATCCTCCTCCTTGTCATCCTCTCCCTCCTCCTCCTTGTCCTCTTCCTTGTCCTCTTCCTTGTCCTCCTCTTCCTCCTCTCACTCTTACCCCTCTCCTTCTCTGGTTGTTGATATGTTCTAAGTTCTCCATTGTTCACCAAACAAAACAGAGGCTCAAGGCACTTTTATGCTGCAGTCCTGATCGCAAATTGCCCACCAGACCTGAGTGTTTAGAGATTTGTATGTGTGTTGTAGGTTGATGCTTTGAGACTTTACTTGAGAAGTGTGTGCAACAACTGAACATTGTGTGTAGTGTTTTGACAACAAGGTGATGTGTAATTGACATCAGTGTGTAAACAAGGAAAGTCAGAGTCTAATGCAGATAAGGGAGTGTGAAGTAGTGCCAAATTGGGTCGAGCAATTGGTACATGAAGTGAAGGTTGTGAAAATTGTGCCAAATTTTTTGCTTCTTGTGTGTTAACAATTGTGAAAAACTGTAACATTAATTGAGCATTTACGTAAATACCTTTCAAGCACCCCAAACCGAAATTGATGATTAAGTGTGCATTTATTCAAAGCACGCCAATTTGCTTTTTGTGGGAGACTGAGCAACAGTTTCTGAATTCAGTAAGACAGAATGTTATTATATCATTATTATAGTTAGTGATTGACAGTCACTGACTGGGTCACATCTCTACAAACTAGCAAAGGAGTGAAGTGTCTGTTTCATCAAGAATTGTGCTGGGGAATTGTTTACATTTACACTTGACAACTTTCTGCATGCTCTTTTATCCTAAGCAACATACAAATATAGAAAGTACAGAAGAAGATCAAAAGGGAATCAGAATCAGAATTCGGTTTATTCGCCATGTATGTTATACAAACACGGAATTTACTGTGGCAGGGAGGTGCAAAACACTAAACATATACTAAACATAAACACTAAACATAATACATGATGTCAGTCACAAAGCGGTCTGCCACATCGCAAAACTACAAAGTCACTTTAAAGCTTAAACTTTTGGGAGACAGTCGTATCTGAATCAGAATCAGAACAAGCTTTAATCGCCATGTAAGTTCACACAAACAAGGAATGTACTGTGGCAGGAAGGTGCAATAAACATGACCACACACTGGTCTTTCCCTAAGGAAAATTGTGACCGAGTTTTGTTGATGCGAGATCTTTCAGATCCTTCATTTGAGTTCAAGACTGGACTCAATCTGTGTGCAGTAAACCATGTGTCTTTCACTTCTGTCATCTGTGTTTATGTGTTTACTGTACTCTGTCTAAAAACTGAGTGCGATGGTCTTGTTTTTTTATCTTTTATTTAGTTGGATTTGTTTCTAGTATATATGGCTTCTCTGGTGACTTTACTTCACTAAACTACTGATTATTTTAATAAATCTTATAAAATGTTCTTACTGGCAGTCAAGATTAGCCTACTTGTTTTAAAGGCAGGGTAGGTAAGTTTTAGCCTGGTCCTAACCAGACCCTCATACATTTCATTTGTACAGAGGGTCTGGGATCGCTCCATTGACAAGCGTGAACTTCCTTGAAGGCGGGTACTCTGTTGAAGTTTTGGATCTATCCAATAGTTCTGTTGAACTATTGGATCTGCCCAGAGCCACTCTGATCTGCCATAACCAATCGCTAGCGTTCGCCTTAGCCAACTCCTTCACCACTACTGTAACGGAGCTAGCTGCCGTTGCTGTAAAATCAAACTTTTCCCGAACCCCGTGGGGAGGAGGGCCACAAAATCATGGCCACCAACAAAACTCAGCAAGGATTGTTCTTGCTCCGGCTTTAACTTATGGATATTCGGCAGCGTTGCCACAACTGACCGAATAGCTTTGCTCGCATCTTTCTCCGCCGCCATTATTGAACTACAACTCAAACTAGTGCACGACATCAACGTCATCGTTCTCAGCCACTCTCTCTGTTCGCTGATTGGCCCTACAAAAAAATTGTTGAGAAACGACTAATACACCGAAATCCCAGACCTAGTACAGAAGCAAAATCAAAATTGAGCGGAAGTACGTAGGAGGGCAGAGCCAGGCTAGGTAAGTTTTGCAAACCCAGTCATTTTGGCTCGAGTTTGAAAGCATTCAAACCAAAATATCCCACCCTCTCCCTACATAGCCACTCCTTCAGAACACATGACTGCGCTGCCTGTCTACTGCTGGGAGGTAGACAGACAAGTAGCCTTTCCAATCATTGCATTCGGCCCGAATGCCGTCAAATCATTTAGTTCGGATTGAGTTTGAGTCATGTTTATTACAGTCCTGTAATGCCCACATATATGGTATTTAATTGATGGAAGTTAATCTCAACATAGCAACCCTGCCTAACTAATATGTTTCAGTTAAATTTGACAGGGCATTTTTGCAGTGTATGACCACCTGCGAAAGTGTATGTGTGTCATGTTTGTGTGTGTGGTGTAGGCTATGTGTGTGTGATCTGTGTGTTCTGTGTGTGTGTGGTGTAGGTGTGTGTTTGTGTGTGTCAGGGATGCTCCAGCAATAGCAGACCGTTGCGGCCAGCCGTGATAAAGAGTGGGCCGTAGTTGACCTGTTCGTTCAC
Source organism: Osmerus eperlanus (assembly GCF_963692335.1). Lineage (NCBI taxonomy): Eukaryota > Metazoa > Chordata > Actinopteri > Osmeriformes > Osmeridae > Osmerus > Osmerus eperlanus. Next base: position 3,517,668 of record NC_085024.1, read on the forward strand.
CCCAGTCACGATGAACACGAGCGAAGACAGGGATGAGAGAGAGGCGTCCTTGTCGATAGAGCAAAGCACCCAAATCGTCCTGCCTCTCGCTACTACCGGGCCACTGACCTGGAATAATTGCTTTTGTCGAGTCGTGGACCCGCAGTTCAACCTCAGACAAAACATTGGATAATGTACCGCACTTTGTTCCAGCGGAGCAAGGAGAGTGAGGCTAGTTAATACTGCAGGTTTAATCCTCCTGCAGCGTTAATGAGGAGTGGATTTACCTGAAAAAAAAACGAAAATGCAGCGCGCTTCGTCCTCACGCAAAACCCTGGTATCGCTAACATACGATTCTGTCATCGTACTTGCCTTCGCCCTCTGCAGCCAGGGCCGGCCCTAGGGTTTTAGGGTTTTGGGGGCCCTAAACAATAATACTGTAGGGGGCCCTTTGACTGGCAAAAACAATTTCTTTACAAAAAACAAAACAAATGTTTATTTTGTTTATTGGGTCGGGCCAGCCCTGACTGCAGCGTTGACAATTTAGCAACTTTGTTGCGAGATTTTGCAACTTTTCACCTTCCCTAGAAACAGAAACTAAATCTTATCTAGCTATAGCGACACATATGGCAACCTTTCGCTGCTTTGGAAATCTCTGTTATCGTTGTTGAGCAAAATAACCTTTACTGATTTGTGAATTACGTCAAATTTATATTTCTTAATGTTCTAGCTTTGGTTGACGCAATATATAACTTTATCACGTAATCTAGCGACATTTCAGAGAACCAATAGTGATTTCTGGTGAGATTTTTCTGGACCACTGTCTCACTTCCTTATCCTCATCATGCCTCGTCATCATCATTACGCTCTTTGCCAACATCATTATCTTGTTGAGAGTGGTTGTATTTGGAGAGGATTATACACTCGTTTTCTTCATGTGGAAATGGAACATCAAAGACCAGACATCGGCCACTTCAGGTGCTGTCCTGCCGGGTTCAGGCTTTCAGAGAGGGATTCACCACATGATCATTCTTTGATAGGCACATTTCTTTTCTCTTTTTTTTTATAGCGACCTGTGTAGTGCATATAGAAAATACTGCAGAAGAGATCCAGGAAGGAAGGAAGGAAAGGAGAAAGGGAGGGATGAAGGGAGACAGAAAGGAGGAAGGAAGGAAGGAAGGAAGGAAGGAAGGCAGGCAGGCAGGCAGGCAGGCAGACAGACAGAAAGAGCAAGTGAGCAGGGACGCCTATCTCACAAGCTGAAGGTAATGGGTCTTTGAGGTCCTTGATACGATACAAAAGCACATTTTCCACCCACAGAGAACATTTGCTGTTCTGTCCTGTCCCTCCCCAAAGGTCACCTGTCACTCCTCTCTATAGAAATCAATATTTATACAACACTTTGTCACGCCTTCTGTTCCCCTATACTTTATGCAAACCTTTTATCACACGACGGAATGCTGCACACTCGCGACTGGGACACTTTTTCTGAATCATAATACTGAGCGAGTCTGACAGTGAATTCCAATTCCCCCCCTGACAAGGTCTCAGAAGATTGAAATTCTAATGAATAAAAGATAATCACTTCTGCAGAGCTTTTGTCAGCCAGTTCCAGCTCATTTTCAATGATAGCCTAGCCTCCTCCTCATCTGTGAATGCCTTACACTCAATGATATTTCAATGCTGCTTGGTCTTTTTCTCACTCCCTTTCCTAAACCAATGGTTGGCATGGAAAAGTCTGTCTATAGGCACTAGCAGTGAACACGGTCCCCAATAACTGGCACATTTAAACCCTTATGATCATGCTACAAATTCACCAGAGGATTTTTGCAGCAGCAGCAGTAAAAGTGTATTTTCGGGAAAGGTGTGAGGGGAATGTGAGAATCAATCTCTATGAAACAGTTACATGTCTTTTGAACACGTATTTATTATACAGACATGACTTTGACACAGTCACAACCATCTATGACACAGAAACATCAGACAATACACAGAAAACCATCTGGCCCAGGATATCAGTTGGTGGTTCTGATTCTTCTGGTTGTGATCAGAAGGCCACGTCTGCCCAAACAGCTTCTCACAGCTTCTGATGGCTAACTGTCTTTAGACTTGGCTATTTGAAGAGCGCCCTGGACTTTAGTCAAACTATGTCCTGCAATCAAATAATTTAACACATAAAATCCCAGTTTAGTTATGTAACCAACTTCCTCAAAGCAATTAAACACATGCTCCGATGTACAGAAATTATTCTTCCTTCATCAATTGACAAGCTTAGTTTATGAACAGAAGCAAACATTCCAAGACAAACTGATAGAGTAACACATCAAAACATATTTCTAACCATTATTTTTCCTTTCACATAAGGCTTGGCTGAATCTAAAACCACTTAGTCACGGCAACAAACCTCCAAAGCAAAGCGAGATATGGCCTAACTTTTTCACTGCCTCACCCTGTTTTTTGGGGGGGCTGGTTTGACTTCGGGCCCACATAACTTCTGAGAAGGTACAGATCAGAGAGACTGGGATCCTGTGGTTTCCATGGTGACTACGGTGACCATGGTGATCGCAGCGTCTGGCACATTGTGTCCAGTAGACACTGTGCTTCCATTAATAGAAGATCACCCATAGCTTAAGCGTTAAAGTTGTTAGTACTGTATATCTCCTAGCTACCTCTGTGTCTTAGTTAGTAGCTTAGCCATAGCCTACTGACTCACTGTGTCTTAGTTAGTAGCTTAGCCATAGCCTACTGACTCACTGTGTCTTAGTTAGTAGCTTAGCCATAGCCTACTGACTCACTGTGTCTTAGTTAGTAGCTTAGCCATAGCCTACTGACTCACTGTGTCTTAGTTAGTAGCTTAGCCATAGCCTACTGACTCACTGTGTCTTAGTTAGTAGCTTAGCCATAGCCTACTGACTCACTGTGTCTTAGTTAGTAGCTTAGCCATAGCCTACTGACTCACTGTGTCTTAGTTAGTAGCTTAGCCATAGCCTACTGACTCACTGTGTCTTAGTTAGTAGCTTAGCCATAGCCTACTGACTCACTGTGTCTTAGTTAGTAGCTTAGCCATAGCCTACTGACTCACTGTGTCTTAGTTAGTAGCTTAGCCATAGCCTACTGACTCACTGTGTCTTAGTTAGTAGCTTAGCCATAGCCTACTGACTCACTGTGTCTTAGTTAGTAGCTTAGCCATAGCCTACTGACTCACTGTGTCTTAGTTAGTAGCTTAGCCATAGCCTACTGACTCACTGTGTCTTAGTTAGTAGCTTAGCCATAGCCTACTGACTCACTGTGTCTTAGTTAGTAGCTTAGCCATAGCCTACTGACTCACTGTGTCTTAGTTAGTAGCTTAGCCATAGCCTACTGACTCACTGTGTCTTAGTTAGTAGCTTAGCCATAGCCTACTGACTCACTGTGTCTTAGTTAGTAGCTTAGCCATAGCCTACTGACTCACTGTGTCTTAGTTAGTAGCTTAGCCATAGCCTACTGACTCACTGTGTCTTAGTTAGTAGCTTAGCCATAGCCTACTGACTCACTGTGTCTTAGTTAGTAGCTTAGCCATAGCCTACTGACTCACTGTGTCTTAGTTAGTAGCTTAGCCATAGCCTACTGTCAGTCTTAAATCTGAGCGGCACCAGAGTAGTGTCTAGCCTGCCAACAACCCAGAAAAATGTTTGGGATTTTGAGTGGAGCTGCTATCAGAGTAACAGACAACACTACGGTATGGTATTGGTTATGCATATAACTACAATGGTTCTGTTCTGTATATCCCAGCATCAAATTATTCTTATTGTATATTGAGGGGACTAGTATGAGTAACCACAGTAAGTCTCATGCATGTGGCACCTTTCAAAGTTAGCAGGTGGGGCATTTCTTTGCATTTGCATCAAATGGAAGACAAGGCCTGCCATGAAATGCTCTCCACCCGCATATGTTTCACCTCAGCATTAGTTACATCTAATATGTGTATGTATAGGTTTGACAGGTCTGAAAACAATAGTCCATGGTAGGAGGGGGATTATAATCTTTTCATTTATTTCACTGACTTAAACAGTAAGAGTAATGTAAAAAAATATAAAAAAGGAAGAACATTAACTTTGATGTTGATACTTAAAGATTTTAGTACTTTTATATATATATATATTTGTTTATTTATTTGAGTAATTATTATTTATTTTGTAGGCTATAGGCATGTGACCCTTTGGTCCGGTTTCAGGACAGTTGATCTTATGAATCAGAAGCCTGTTGTTTTGACTTGTCTGAGTAGCTTACCCTAGGCACAGGCGAACTGCATTAGAAGTGCATGCCTTTGAACCTGTCAATTGGTAAGATGTGCCATGTAAAATACTTTAAACTTGCAAAAAAAATCCTTTGGTAATCATAGCTGGGGTATATTTCCTCAGAATGCAAGGTCGTGGAGCAAGAAATTGTTGGTTCGCATAGGTTACTAGCCTATATGTTTTGAATGACGAATTGTAAGGATTTTATGTTAGAATATCAGTTATTTATTTGTGTTATTTACACAAATAACTGACGTTCTTCTCTTATATTCTTTTAGCGAAAATTACAATGTGATTCCGTTTGGTTGCAATATCAAGACGAAATCTTTCACTTTTTTATTTCAGTGGATTGTGCGTGTGCTATAATCTACAATTAAGAAGACACTTGCTAGTAATTAAAGTAGATATGGGTGGAAACTAATAAATTAATGCTATTCATATGTGGTATGTGCGTGTGTGTGTGTGTGTGTGTGTGCGTGTGTGTGTGTGTGTGTGTGTGTGTACGTCATGCCACCCCTGCATAAATCAGTGACCCACTTGGGCCACCCCAGTCAAAAAAGTCTGGACACGCCACTGCTCTCATTATCTTTGAGTGACACAAATATGGCCTACCAACCATCATCGTGTGGATGGTAACTTGCGGCATGTTGCTGCTCCTATCCATGCGAGGACAGGCACTGCCGTAAAACCAGGCCTTCAACACGTCGCTAATTCTAAACATATCGCTAACCTTCAGTGCGCTGCCAGTTTCCCTCATCTAACTTCTCTTGTTTACCTTTCGCCTAACCGACATAGCCGGGGGAAAATACAGACCCCGCCTCTGTCTTGGAGAGACAGATGGTATTGTGTCCTCCGTAAATAAACAATGTCTGCCTCCTTCCCTCGCCTTCCCTCCTTTCTTCTCAGAAAAAGGAAAGAGTCATCCGACACACAGCCTCTGACATTACGTCTTAATTCCTCGGTAAATACCCAGCTGAGGAACCGCACCTGCTACCGCTCTCCACGGCAAAACGAGCCCATCGCTTTTCTCCCGGCTAATTTTAGAACGTGTCTGTAGACACCCAAGCCTCTTTCTCACCTCTGTGTTTATGAGTCCAACTCAATATCTGTAATCTAGCGGACCTAGTGCATGCGCTCCCGTGGCATGGTTTGGGTGTGTGTGTCCGTGTATGAGTGTAAACGTGCGTGATTGTTTACGAGTGTGAGGGTGCTACCTTTGTGTTTGCGCGTGTGCGTGTAGGCGCGCGTCTGTGTGTGAAAGAGAGACGCTGAGAGCATGAACGGTATTAGGAATGTGTTTGCGAATGTGTCAAGGTCGGCTCCGAGACCTTGGGAGGCTTTTATAGTTGTCACAGTTCCTGTAGCTCAGATGTCATTCACAGAAAAGCGAACGCACGCGGAGGGGCCTGAACCACTTCTGCGTTCTCAGCCCAAGGTCATCAGACTTTATTACTTTCTGTAATTGCAGTTTTCTATGTGGCTCACTGGATTTCGAGTTTTTAAACATATTTTTTCTTCGATAGTTTTCCTGTTTGTTTACATGCCCCTCATCTGGGACTGATGAGTCTAAACAGCGTCATTCTGAAGCTTGGAGACCAGAGGAAAGCAACCCTGAAGCTCTTGATTAACAAACAATACCAAGCTATCGTTTTCTACTTCTGAGATATTCAAACGAGTTTCTTTTCCTTATTTTTCCTCTCTCTCTCGCGGTCTTTTTGTTATTTTTGCATGAACGTCTCTTTTCTGAATTGAGAAATTGCTATGCCCTCCCTCTCCCTCTCTCTCTCTTTGTCTTTCTCTTTCTTTCTCTCGCTCTTTCTTTTCCTCCGTCTTTCACTCTCTCTCTCCCTCTCTTTCTCTCCACCCCACCCACCCACCCTCCCTCTCTCTCTCTCTCTCTCTCTCTCTCTCTCTCTCTCTCTCTCTCTCTCTCTCTCTCTCTCTCTCTCTCTCTCTCTCTCTCTCTCTCTCTCTCTCTCTCTCTCTCTCAACTTTTACTGAGTTTGCAGTACACTGAATATTACATACAAATGCAGAGTATGAATTGTGGGCCCAGGCCTATAGCCTACTGTTCACACACGGTTCAGTTTGTGTCCAAATGCGTAAATTATACAAATCTATCTGCTGTCATAATACACCAAAAAACGCATGTCAACACAGTGAGAAAACTGCTCATTTAGATCGAAATGATGCACGTAAACAAAAAGCCACGAGGCATTCAAATGTTTTTCTTTATTTTTATCCTCCCCTTTCGTTTCATTTCGCTTTGGTGGGATGGAGTTATCTGGTGGAGAAACAGAGGGTAATATTCCCCGGTCCCTCCATGATTAGATTAAGTCCCTGCCGCCAGCTCCCGTCGCGGTACGGCCGGGGGGAGACGAGAGCGGCGGAATGCTCCGAAAATGAGGTGTCAGTGCGAATTACGAGCCCAGCTGAGGTACCAGCCGCCACAACAACAGGCGGCATCCAGCCGTCCAGGTGGCAGTGGGGCTAATGGCCGCTGATCTAGCGGAGAGTAAGTGACAGAAATTGGTGCTGATGTGGTGTCTGTGTCGGGCTGCGACGGGGAGGGGATGGGAGAGGGGTGCGTTTGGGGTTGGGCGATAATCCAAAGTGACTACGGCAAAGCTAACACCCCCCACCCCAACTCCACAGACACACAAGCGCATGCGCATCTCCAATTAATGTTTGTCCTAGTGCCAAGATCCTTGACCCAGCAGTATCTAGGATAAAACATCTTTACACTTGAATACTTTCAAGTACGCTTTCATTTTTCAGAAGTCTTGATGACCCAGAAAGATTTCCTTCAGTGAAACCTCCGTCTGTGATGGTTGGAGAGTAGCTTGAAAAACACACGCGCACGCAGTGTGGTGAGAGAGAGAGAGAGAGAGAGAGAGAGAGAGAGAGAGAGAGAGAGAGAGAGAGAGAGAGAGTGGAGGAGGGAAGCAGAGGAAGTGTGAGAGAGAAAAGGGTGGGCGAGAGGGAGCAAGCGAGAGACAGAGACAGAAGGCATGTTATGGGGGGAGACGGCGACAGCAAGCTGTCTGTCTCGGTGACATGTGTGCCTGCTAAGCGTTTCATTTGTTTGGTCCCCTGGCGCTTCCACAACCCTCCTGCCTCCTCGCCGTGCCTCCTTCCCATCTCTCCTCCGCCTCTCTCCGCCTCCACTCTTCTCCTCTTTCCTCCTCTCTCCCCCTCCCTTTTCCTCCTCCTCTCTTCTCCTTCCTTCTCTGAGTAGAGGATGAGGGGGGGGGGCATTCTGCTGTCCAACACCCCCCTGCCCCTCCCCCACGCTTTCGGCTTCCCCATCCCTCCATTTGCTCCACACCCTCCTTCCTCTCCTCTCTTCCTTCTCATCCCTCCCTCCCTCCTTCTCTTCCCTCCTTCCTCTCCTCTCTTCCTTCTCTTCCCTCCTTCCTCTCCTCTCTTCCTTCTCTTCCCTCCTTCCTCTCCTCTCTTCCTTCTCATCCCTCCTTCCTCTCTTCTCTTCCTTCTCATCCCTCCCTCCTTCTCTTCCCTCCTTCCTCTCCTCTCTTCCTTCTCTTCCCTCCTTCCTCTCTTCTCTTCCTTCTCATCCCTCCCTCCTTCTCTTCCCTCCTTCCTCTCCTCTCTTCCTTCTCTTCCCTCCTTCCTCTCTTCTCTTCCTTCTCATCCCTCCCTCCTTCTCTTCCCTCCTTCCTCTCTTCTCTTCCTTCTCATCCCTCCCTCCCTCCTTCTCTTCCCTCCTTCCTCTCCTCTCTTCCTTCTCATCCCTCCTTCCTCTCCTCTCCTCTCTTCCTTCTCTTCCCTCCTTCCTCTCTTCTCTTCCTTCTCATCCCTCCCTCCTTCCTCTCCTGCCCTCCTCCTCTTCCACTTCCTCCTTGACTGCTCTCAAGTCCCCCCCCCCCCCCCCCCCCCCGTCTGAACAGCGGAGGGGACCTCAGAGTCCTGACTGTGTCTCCTTCACTGTGCCTGCGAGCTCCCTGCTCCTGGAGATAAATTATCTCTGCTCACGCTCTCACGCTCTCATGCTCCGCTGGTACAGCCACTCTCATCCATATCTTTCTGTCTCCATACCCAAAACATGTGCTTATGTTCCTATCCAGCACACACCAATTTATTTTATTCTGAAGGATGCATTCAGTTAAACAGAAACAAAAAAATAATAAGTTTGGGATATTTTGTGGGTGTCCCGTATTAATCAAACTCCTCTCATTATACAGATGATTGCGATCCAATTATTTGCTGAATGATATACAGTTTTAATTAATTTGAATTTACATTGCATGAGCTAGGAATTAATATTTCTATTTTTAATCGAAGGGAATCTGGCGGGCGGCTCTAATTTAATTAATTGTTCACGCTCTCCCGTGTTCCAGCTGTGTTACCCTGTCAAGGCCCTCCGTGCCTGCAGGGGGCGCTGTCTGGCACCTGCAGGCGAGGTCAGGGCCCTGACAGGCCAGAGCTGTGAGGTCGGCCACCAGAGACACAATTAGATCAGACAGAGGATTACAGGGAGGGTGATGAATTACAGCTCGCTCGGACGGAGACTCGCAAAATGGCCTCCGTGACATCCAAAATGGCCTCCTGTGTATTGTTCTAGCAGACCCCGGCTGCCTGCCGGACTGTTCTGACAGGAAGACAGCGCCTGGCGGTTATAGGCCTCGCGGGGGGATCTTCCGAGCCAAACATCCAGAAGTCTGGCGCCATCAGGCAAATGTTTCCCCACAGTTAACCCTTGTGCTGCCTTCGGGTCACATGACCCAAAGGTTCATAACGAACCATCGTTGTGTTTACCCAATTTTACCCAATACAAAAACAAATAAAAATAATTTTCTTTTAACCTTTGCAATGTGGGGGGTCTGAGACAGCCCAACGGTTAAAAGAAAATGCTTCACTTTGTTTTTGTATGCTGTAAAGTTGTCGCAATACGACGGTGGGTCACAATGACTGATGGGTCAGAATGACCCGAAGATAACACAAGGGTTAAACTCTCACTGCTGTAACTGTCTTTTACACAAGCACTCTTAAACCCAACCGAGACCTGGAATGCAGTTCCTCACCCTCTGGCAGCACGGAGGGAGAAGCGGATTGTATCCAGCCAAAGTACACGTTACTGGGTTCGCATATATCTGTCGATTTTCGTCCGTCCATACACCTGATCAAAGACACAGACTTGCATCCCTGTCTGGGTGTCCTAGTTTGTATTCCACTGGCTGAGCATAGAGACCGCCCCAAACCCCTCCTCCTCTTCTTCCTCTCCTCCTCGCTCTGCTCCTGTGAGTGTAAACCAAAGGGTCACCAGCCACCAGGTGATTGCAGATTCCTATCTACAATTTCAATAGCAGCCACCGCCAGGGCCACTTCCATTAACTCGATCAGACCCGACGTTTAAAAGCAATAAAGGAAAACTTTTTCTTTTTTTTTCCTTACTCAGCCAAAGAGAGTGTTTGAATTTAAACTAGCCCGTAAACAAGGTTATGAGAAGCTTAGTGAGATACTGGGCCACTGAAAATATGCCAGTCTTTTGTTGGACAATACATTGGCCAGTTCAATCAGCTGCTGCTAGCTTAGCTGCTAACTTGAAAGAGTAGACAGCAAAATTTAGATTGTTAGAGTGAGTGTGTTGTGTACATGAGTGTTAGAGTGAGTGTTTTGTGTACATGAGTGTTAGAGTGAGTGTGTTGTGTACATGAGTGTTAGAGTGAGTGTGTTGTGTACATGAGTGTTAGAGTGAGTGTGTTGTGTGCAAGTATCTTCTTGTACACAGAAGCAAACTGGCTCCTGAGTTATGTTACATTACATTACATTTACATTTAGTCATTTAGCAGACGCTCTTATCCAGAGCGACTTACAGTAAGTACAGGGACAATCTCCCCGAGGCAAGTAGGGTGAAGTGCCTTGCCCAAGGACACAACGTCATTTTGCAGAGCCGGGAATCGAACCGGTAACCTTCAGATTACTAGCCCGACTCCCTAACCGCTCAGCCACCTGACTCCCATGTTGATGTGATACTAATAATGGATTATCCCGATAAGCCTCGAACTCTCTCTCCATCTCTCCCACTCTCCCTCTCTTCCTCTTCGCCATCTCACCCTTCCCCTCTCTCTCCTCCCCTCCTCCCCTCCTCCCTCTCTCCCTGTCTGTCTGTCTGTGGGGGTTATCTGTGGCCAAGCTCCAGATAGTCAGAAGCCCGTGGCAGTGTGGCAGAACCACGGGCCTGCTGGATGGTTTGTGTCTGGGTGTCACTGACAGCTTCTTTAACGCACATAAACTCCTGTCCTCTGGACTGAGAAGAGGAGAGGAGGGGGGGAGAGGGAAGAGGGGAGAGGGGGGGAGGGAGGGAGAGCAGGGATGTTGGGAGAATGGGTGGCAGGGTGGGTGTGTGGGTGGGTGTGTCGGTGGGTGGGTGGGTGTGTGGGTGGGTGTGTGGGTTAGTGGGTGGGTTAGTGGGTGGGTGTGTGGGTGGGTGGGTAGAGAGGAGGGTTGAAAGAGGAAGAAGAGGGGTGGACATCTCTTTACACAGTCCTGTCAGAGGAGGAGGTCTGGAAGTCTCCTAAAACCTGTCCTTTGTTCATGCATAATGAACAGGCGCCACAGTGAAATGAGCAAGGTCCTATCGGCAGAGCTGCGCTTATTGTGTTTGATTGTGTTTAATTTGCTGGTGTTAGCTTTGTGTGGCACACATTCAATCCTGCACTGTCACAGGCTCTTTCAACAGGGAGATAAGGCTGTAATGTAATATTGCATTCAGAAGACCCTCCGGAGCAAAATCCATTTATTCCAAAGTTGAGCGGCGGTGTTTGTTGTGTTGGTTTTGCGTGCACCTCACGTTGAGCCCCAGCTCCCCCCCCCCCACCCCCCCAGCTCCCATGGAGAGGTTTAATATTCATCAAATTACAATCCCTAGTCTGTAATCTCCAGTCGTCTGGAAACTTCTAGAGGGTTCTTTCGGCGATCTGAGAGGCTCCCATCGTCCCGTGTAGCTCACAGCCTCCATTTGATAGATGAATGGCAGAGACACGCGTTTATAGTCTGGGAAGTCGACATTTTTTAATTACTTAGATTTTCTGAGGAAAGTTACACTCTCCATGTCTGAAATGGGATATTTCATCTGACATCGCCTCTGAGAGGGTCTGAGAATGAGTTTGAAATGAATCCATCCGTGGATTTTGTGGAGGTACGGACGCAGGTGAGTGCAGCACACTCGCCAACACACACACGCAAACACACACACATACATCAAGCATGACGGCCGAATCACCTGACATTCGTGGCGTTTATGGCCTCCAAATGGTTCAAATGTGCGACCTCTGTCAATGAAAGGTCTTCCTTTCAGACCCTGGCCGCCGGAGGGTGGAGGAGGAGGGGCCAGTGTGCCTGAACTTCCTGCTCTCACAGGAAGGAAGTCCGTCAGACTTGGTGCTGCGGTGTGCCATGGCCTTGGGTTGTGTGGGATCTCGGCCACCTTTCATTATCCGCCGCACTGCGGGAGGCCTCTGCCAGACTGTGTTTAATAGTTTTTCGCAGAGGATGAAGAAATAGCCCCAGGGCAGTCCAAAAGAGAAAGAAAAAAAAGAAAAAAAACTCACCTTTCCGTTGCCATGGCTACCGATTTGTGTTGCTGGCCAATTATCTCACTTTTGCTTTTTGAGGGGCCGTTGGGGGGGGGGGGGGGGGGGGGGGGGGTGAGGGGGTGTGTGGAGTTCATAGCAACATGCAGGTGTTGTTGACCTATGAGACATAAACACCAGGAACAGCATCGCTCCCTGCTGGTCTGAAGGATGCTATGTCTATGACCACCTGTCGAAGTCAAGTCAGGCCAGGTCTTGAGCTCTGAATCTTCAGTTACTCAAATCCTGTCTGGGTGATCACTTAAACTGGGAATAGATGAGAAAGAGAAGAGAGAGAGAGGAGATGGAGCGCATGGAGGGAAGGCGAGAATGAGAGATAGATGAAGAAAGAGACTTGAAAAGCAGTGGGAAGAGAGGGAAGGAGAATCTAGGTCCGCTCCTCTGTTTAACGAGCTGTCAGATCAAAGGTATGCAGGACACAGACAGCTCACCCCCTGTCTCACCCCTGCTCCCCCCTCCCTTCCCTTCCCTTCCTACCCTCTCCTCCCCTCTGCCTCTCGCCTGTCTCACCTCTGCTCCCCGCCCCCCTACCTCCCCTCCTCACCCCTGCTCTCCCCTGTCCTCCTCTCCACTCCCCCTCTCCATACCCAGGCTCTCCCCCTCCCTCCCCCTCTCCTCTGCCGACACCATCACCACCACTTGACGAACACATCCCTGTCCTCCCTTGTTAAATGGTTCAGCATCACAGCCTCACAAATACAAGATTCTCGTTCCTCATCACACACCTCCGTCCATCACAACGTCCCTCCATCTCTCACAACGTCCCTCCATCCAGGGGAGGAAGGGGGGGGAGGGTGGTGTTTCCTTGTCCATAATTCAACATGAGCACTGCTGGCGATGTGAGGATGATTCGAATGTCTGGAGGCGAGACCTGCAAGGAGAGCTAAATTCAAAACAACAGGCGGACGCCTCGTTCCCATTTGATTGCCCATCAATTTCCCCCCAGTGTAATTGTTAGAGTAGAGCTCTTTACAGGCACTTGTCACCTTGAAGGATGTAATTAAACGAAGGCACAGCTTTAAGTCTAAATATATCCAGCCTGCATAGGGATCAGGAGGAAGAGGAGATGGGGGGAGGATCCGAGGAGGAGGGGAAGGAGGGAAGGAGGAGGAGGGGGGGCGAACGGAGGGATGGGGGGGGGGTGGAGGAAGAGGAGGCATAAGGAGGGGAGGAGGAGGTATAGGGATGAGGAGGAGGGAGGAGGTAGGAGGTATAGGGATGAGGAGGAGGGAGGAGGTATAGGGATGAGGAGGAGGGAGGAGGTATAGGGATGAGGAGGAGGAGGAGGTATAGGGATGAGGAGGAGGGAGGAGGTATAGGGATGAGGAGGAGGGAGGAGGAGGAGGTATAGGGATGAGGAGGAGGAGGAGGAGGAGGGAGGAGGAGGAGGTATAGGGATGAGGAGGAGGGAGGAGGAGGAGGGAGGAGGAGGAGGTATAGGGATGAGGAGGAGGAGGGAGGAGGAGGAGGTATAGGGATGAGGAGGAGGGAGGAGGAGGAGGTATAGGGATGAGGAGGAGGGAGGAGGAGGAGGTATAGGGATGAGGAGGAGGGAGGAGGAGGAGGAGGTATAGGGATGAGGAGGAAGAGGAGGAGGAGGGAAGCGCGGCGCTGAGCAGACTCTGGAGGAAGGGTGGTGACAGAGCTCAGGTGGAGAGACATGCCAGCTCCTCTCATGACTCAGGGCAGATGTGAGAGACATGCCAGCTCCTCTCATGACTCAGGGCAGATGTGAGAGACATGCCAGCTCCTCTCATGACTCAGGGCAGATGTGAGAGACATGCCAGCTCCTCTCATGACTCAGGTGGAGAGACATGCCAGCTCCTCTCATGACTCAGGTGGAGAGACATGCCAGCTCCTCTCATGACTCAGGTGGAGAGACATGCCAGCTCCTCTCATGACTCAGGTGGAGAGACATGCCAGCTCCTCTCATGACTCAGGTGGAGAGACATGCCAGCTCCTCTCATGACTCAGGTGGAGAGACATGCCAGCTCCTCTCATGACTCAGGTGGAGAGACATGCCAGCTCCTCTCATGACTCAGGTGGAGAGACATGCCAGCTCCTCTCATGACTCAGGTGGAGAGACATGCCAGCTCCTCTCATGACTCAGGTGGAGAGACATGCCAGCTCCTCTCATGACTCAGATGGAGAGACATGCCAGCTCCTCTCATGACTCAGGTGGAGAGACATGCCAGCTCCTCTCATGACTCAGGTGGAGAGACATGCCAGCTCCTCTCATGACTCAGGTGGAGAGACATGCCAGCTCCTCTCATGACTCAGGTGGAGAGACATGCCAGCTCCTCTCATGACTCAGGTGGAGAGACATGCCAGCTCCTCTCATGACTCAGGGCAGATGTGAGAGAGGGTCATCCCCCTGTCCACATCCTCCAGCCCTCCGTGTGCAGAACGCATGTGCGGGATCTTTTCAATGGAAGGTTCTAGAAGGTCTATCCTATTTCAGTGCTCGCTGTGTTGGGCACGTGTCCTGTGTCGACCGGGCTCCTCTGTGAAAGAGTTCTGATGATACCGTGTTCAAATATACAGAGAAAAAGTGAGCAAGAAGTAAACCCATTCGCACTGGCCATTCGATGAGTTACGTGTTGTGAGTGCATTCGCCAGTCGATGCTGATGATGTCAGACAACCTGGAACGATGACTCATGTGGATCAATCACATGCTGGGCAGAAACCCTGTGATGTATGGGACTAGGAGGATGGACACATGAACCCTGTTTCATGGGAATGGGGGAGGTCTTAAAAAAGAAGGGCGGATGAAGAAAGAGAGAAGAAGAAAGAGTTAGACCGGACAGAGATCACAACCTCTGTTCATTTACAGGACTATTAACATTGGATCGCTGAGCGTTATTTGTCAAATCCACTGTGAGAAGTCAATGAAGCGGCTGTAAATTATGTATGTTTGATACAGCGTGTCTGACACATAGACATGACTGGGAGGGTCGATGCACTGCTGGAAATGACCCCCCCCACACACACACGCACACACAGACACACACACACACCCTTCATCCATCACTCATCCATGCTCTCCTCGAAGCCAGGTCAGTCTGTAGCACCTCCCATCGTCCAGCCTGCTCCGAACCTCATTAATCCATCACACACGCCTGCATGCCCCTGTGGTGGAGGTACACACACACACACACACGTGTCGGGACACACTCACAAACACACACGCACGCATCTACCTCCTCTCTCTTGGTTCCTGCCTCCTGCCTCCTCGTCTCTCCTTCTGACGACCACACAGCAGAGAGCGTTTGACGCAGGTGTACCAGGTGTAGCGTTCCATCAGGGCTGGCTGGAGAAGGTCTTACATATCCCGTACCATCTCATCAGGCTCTGAGGAGACCCAGATTCATCACTGTGTCAGTGGGGGAGAGGGAGCTGCTGGTATGGGCAGGGGAGGGTGGGGGGATGTGGGTGGGGGTGAGTTCTGTGATGAGCAAGGAAGGGTGGGGGGTGAGGGGATGTGGGTGGGGGTGGGGGGGAGTGCTGGGATGGGCAGGGGAGTGTAGCGGGGTTTGCTCGTTTAAGATTAGCAATACTTAATTTATAATAAAGTATGTAGTTCTTGGGGGCACCACCTCTTATTGTTAAAGGGATAGAGGAAACCTTATTGAATAATATTTAAATAATAGCCTTCGTAATAATCAGTCTAATCTTGAGTCGTGAATTCTATGAAAGTAGAGCAGATCAGATAACGTGAGTGATACGCGAATATTATACACAATGATTTATTTAGGAGAATGTAATTATAATGAACAAATACCAGATAAGTTATGGGTTAGTCAGAGTAGTACAGTGGCTGGATGCAAATGAGGGCGAGCAACACAATGGCTGTGTAGAGCGCGTGTAAAGGGGGGAGGGAGAGAGAGAGAGGGGTAGAGAGGGACAGGTAGGCCTTTGTGGGAACAATGGACGAGCAAGGGCAACTGACTTAGCGAGGGTTAAGCTAACTCATTTGTAAAATACAATCAAACATCAACAATTTAATCACAACATGCCAATATGTCACAGGTAAGAAATATTGCAAATCGTAGTTACTTTTGTCGGTTTGAAGAAAGGTAGAGTCAATGGTTTCGTTATCGTCCAACGAAAATAGAACAACGGAATCTTTGGCCAAAGTTCCGGGCGCTCAGTGAATTTGCAGGTTGAGAGGAATAGTTTAGAAATGTAGCTAGCACTTCAGTTTAATCCTACGAACAAGCGGGGGTGATTGTACGTTTGGGGGTTTTATACTCCAAAGGAAAAGGGGGGGTCCCCGTGAAGGTGACCTCTTTCATTGGTCAGTTTCCCCCCACCTGGGCGTCGTCCTGAGATCTGCCTAGGTGTGAAGTAGCTGTACCTTTTGAGTTCCGTTATTTCAACTGTCCATGGAATGCTCAAACTTCAGAATATAACAATACAACATTCGTAAATGGTTTTGTTAGTATGGTACAATCATTTTGATCTCAAGATTGGCTGACTTAACTATACTTGAAGGGAAGTTATAATCAAACCTCAATTAAACAACGTTCTAAGTAAATGGGAAAAACACACATTATAACACATCAACTACTGTCATTGAAATAGTGTCCATGAGCCATGTAGTCCTTGAGAATATGTTTGTAAATCCTCATAAGAAAGTTATTCCTTGTAAATCCTTTGTCTGATACTGTGGGCCGTGTGGCCTCTGTATCTGACCCCATGCTGGGTCAGAAGCTTTGAAGCTTCTCCTCTGGGAGAAGGACAAAGGGGGAAGACCCTTTCCTTGTCGGGGGTAGGAGAAGGTGTGATGGTACCGTGCTTTGTCTGTGGACTGTGCTACAGGAGGGTGGGGGTGAGGGGGAGTTCTGTGATGGGCAGGGGAGGGTGGGGGGTGAGGGGATGTGGGTGGGGGTGAGGGGGAGTGCTGGGATGGGCAGGGGGGGAGTGGGTGCGGAGGAAGACCACACACGTCCAGGCGACACAGGGAATGAAAGAGTCCTTTATCTCGCTACGCTAGGCTACGTTCTGATCAGCTGCACCCTTCACACAGAGGAGATGGGGGGGGGGGGGTGGAAGGGTGGAGGGGTGGAAGAGGGGAGTGATGGAGTTGAGGAGATGGAGGGAGCGGAGAGGGTGGAGGAGGGTGTCTGAGAGAGAGAAAAAGAGAGAGCACTTAATTTATTACCCTGATGCAAGTCTAATGATGTGATAATGCATTTGCACATTCTCTCGGGTGACGGGGGGGGGGGAGGAGGGAAGTGGGGGGTACAGCGAAGGGAAGGGGTGGGGGGAGGTGAGGTGAGGAGGAATGAGAGAGGGGTCTGGATATGCTACCTCGGTAGCCTCTCCATTCGGTAAACAGGAAGCCACGCAGAAACACATGACGGTGTCCGATGGGTTTTTCCGGGGGGTCTGTTTGTCACACAACTCCAGACTCGATCTACAGGCGAGCGCCGCACGATGGCCTCTTTCCTCTGGAGGACTCCCCTACGGAGCAGCTCTGCGGAGAGACACGGCGCCCACCCGTCTGGAAGCGGACGCCACCGGGCCCCTGCGGGGAGACCCCCCGGAAGGCCCGGCTCTAAGGAGACAGGCGTCGCAGCGGCAGGACACAAACAGCCATTCACACGGCGGGAACGGCTTGACTGGAAGCATTTTCGCCCCCCCAAAAAATACTGATTTCAGAGCGGCGCTTGCAGACTGTTGGTCGGCCTTACGTGTTCAAAGCCTGAACACTGTTCGAAAATGATCTCTTCCATCAATCATTCCAGAGTCATTCAGTAGGGTTATATTACACCGGGATCTTTTACTCAGAGAGAGAGAGAGAGCCGTCTCCATTCCGTCTGAAGGTATTCAGTGAGGGTAAACGCACTTATGTTAGAGCAGTGTGCACACACTGATACAACATTCGGTGGTGATTCTCAATGGGCTGCTGAATCTAAATCTTTTAGAATTACTTTATAAACCAGCAGAAATATAGGAGAATACCAAGAGTATCTGTTGTGTCACTCAACAGCGTGTGTGCGTGTGTGCGTGTGCCTGTGTGTGTGCATGAAAGTGAGTGTATGTGCATAAAAGTGTTTGTGTGCATGTGTGCGTGTGTGTGTATGTGTGTGTGCATCCACAGCAGCACCCAGCCTTTTTCAATCACACAGCCCTCCACCACTAAACCTCAGACTGCAGCAGTCTCAACAGAACCAAAGCCCACCGTACACATGTGAGGCCACGCATGGAGTGACATTTAGAAAAATGATCAATACTTAGGAAAGCAGTTGTATTACCATGGCGTTTACAGCTGCAGGATTTATTCCTGCTCCAGGCTAAGGTAAGATGGAGGGTGAGGGAGGGGGCATGGGGGGGGGGAGGGGCGGGGCGGGGCGGGGGGGGGGCAGGGTGGTCTGTGTTAAGGAGACGGCCAGCCTCGTAAAATACCAGGCCATTATCCTCATGCTTTAATGCAGAGCTTAGCATTCAACACATCAGTGTCCGACCGTTACGGCTCGGCATTCATTTGGAATTCAGTTACTGTTTCATATTACAGCGCCGGGCAGATCAAGGAGGTGAAATGGGAGAGGCCGGGGAGGAGGGGGGGAAGAGGGGGGGGGGGCCTCCCAGGCAGCCATAGCGACGCTGGTAATGGCTGTAATTTGCACCCCACACCCTAGGCCCATCAGACACAGCGGGAACATTAGAATAAAGAATATGTGTTTTTTTAACATTTGTACACGGGGGCCGACATGACTACTGGAGTTCAGCTCACAGGTCGCAGAGAATGGGGGGGGGAGGGGGTGGAAGAGAGATAGGGAGAAGGGAAAGGGAGGGGGGGGGGAGGAGGAATGAGAAGGGGTGGGAAGAGAATGGGAGGGGGGGCAGAGGAGAGGGAAGGAGAAGAGAGAGGGAGAAGGGGGGGGGTTGAAAGATGGGGAGAGGGGAAAGAGAGGGGGGCAGATGGAGGAAGAGAGAGGCAAATAAAAGAGAACGAGTGAGCGAGAAGGGGCGGGAGAAAGACAGAGAGAGGGGGGAAGTGCGTGGAGGAAGAGAGAGAGAGGGGGAGAGGGTGGAGGAAGAGAGAGTGAGGGGGAGAGGGTGGAGGAAGAGAGAGAGAGGGGGAGAGGGTGGAGGAAGAGAGAGGGAGGGGGAGAGGGTGGAGGAAGAGAGAGAGAGGGGGAGAGGGTGGAGGAAGAGAGAGAGGGGGGGAGGGTGGAGGAAGAGAGAGAGAGGGAGGGGGAGAGGGTGGAGGAAGAGAGAGGGAGGGGGAGAGGGTGGAGGAAGAGAGAGAGAGGGGGAGAGGGTGGAGGAAGAGAGAGTGAGAGAGAAAGCGAGAGAGAGAGACGGCTGCAGTGAAAGCCCATGCATATCCATATTTCATGCGTACTTCCGGAGGCCATGCAGCTGAGCTGGCTGTGGAAGCTATAGGAGGCCCACCCAGATGCTCCGCTAGCGGACTGATTGTCTTCTCAACCTACCTGGGAGATATGGAGATCTCATCTCGCTGACATGCCCTCATTACAGGACCCACACAGCACACGGATCATTTCATCTATCTTATCCGAACACGAACAGGCTTCAGGGCAAAACCTCAAGCATTGGTATGCACATCCATTCCCCCGATAAATGTGTTTACATTTCAATAGATCGACAACGATTGCTCTTGTTTATCTTCGTGCGGGAGGGATGGGAGGGGGGGCGGATCAAATGCAGATTGAGCTTTTCGTTGCGAGATGTCTGGTGAAAAAGGTCAGCGAGCGCTGAATGCTCAAACAACCTTTCTGAGGATTCCCGCTCGCGCCGGGACGCGCGTGTCCATGGCCTAGGACGACCGCTCCGTAGACGTGCCACGTCTCTTTGAATAACTGCGTTTGACGCCCATTACAGCTGTCAGACCAGTCCACGCTACAGCCTCCGCCACATCGATAACAAGACTATCCAGCGGCTTTTCAATAGTTTACCATTAAGGGGGGCGGGGGGGGGGCTCAATACCGCCTCAGGTCTGGTAGACACAAATAAACTCACTGCTAATATTTCTTCGCGAATAACTGACATCTAGTGCCATGATGAGGGCCCTAGTGTTCAATTAACTGATGTTAGAAGAGCATCGGCATCGCAATTAAAAACCTTGGTTCTACATTTCTGTGTGCTTCTGTTGGCGCTTGTGATGTCACGCCCACACCTGTACCTGATGCACGCTGCGTCGCTCTAACGCTGGCCGTCAGGGCCAAGCTGAGTTACTACGTACATGGCGTAAACACACACACACACACACACACACCTACACACACACACACACACACACACACACAGACACACACACACAGAGACAGTGGTTCCTCCATACAAAAAACCTGACAACTAATCCAGAAAATAATATGACGGATGACGGATGATGTGTCTTATTAAGGGTAATGACTAGGCGACTCATTTCCATTGGTGATTATGCTTGGACAAACCACATGTTTTTTGATTTAAGGACTTTGATTTAATACTAACGATACAAATTCCTTTTTTTGGAATCCACAGTGTGCCATATGTGGCAGTTGACACCAGGTTGATCTGGTTTGGTTTCCGCCCCTGCATGACCCCTGCCTCTCAGCTCGTCAGCGGGTTTATTCATTAGTAAAGGCCGCTGGACTGGCACCGTTGGCTGGACTGAATAATTCATCGACTGCGTCGTCCACTCTGAAACTTTCAAAGGCCGGATTCAGCATCGACACGGGATGCAAGAAAACACAAAACAATCTGCCTCTGCTTCAATTAAAGCAGATCAATACAATGCATAAGAGATAGTCGATCCCATGGGGAGGAAAAGGTTGTTATTTGATTTGGTGCAGGTCGCTAGGCTACCTCTCTCTCTCTCTCTCTCTCTCTCTCTATCTCTCTCTCTCTCTCTCTCTCTCTATCTCTCTCTCTCTCTCTCTCTCTCTCTCTCTCTCTCTCTCTCTCTCTATCTCTCTCTCTCTCTCTCTCTCTTTCTTTACAGGAACCTACCAGATATGGTAGGTTTTTACTGAAGTGTTACCTTTAGCAGTAGCCTGGAGGAGTTGCTAGCGGACTCGACAAAGCGAAACAGCTCAGACTGATCTGACCGATAGGAAAGGATCCGATAACGAGACGACATCAAACAGAAAACCCACAGCTGGCCTCTACACCAAATGGTAAATCATTGTGGTTTTACATATTTAACCGGTGGGGAGTAACTGCCCTAACAACAGTAACAGAAACAGCAGAACTTGTTGGGCGGCAGGAATCCTCATACTACCACTGAAGCAGAAAATAATAAGATAACAATGCGTTTACTCATGCTCTCATGCTCTCATGCTCTCACCCCCCCCCCCACCCCCACCCCTCCTACACACACACATACACCTCTCCTGTACTACAGAGTCACAAATCAAACCTTCTCTTTGTATAATGTGCGTTCAACGAAGTGAGTTCAACTGACTAGCAAGAACCTGAGCTGTGGTCGAAAAGACCTTGGATACGTGACTTTAAATTCATGTAATTATGAGCGGACAGGAGACTTTCCAAAGTGAGCTATCCATTCAGGTAGACAAACGTAATTTACCTAAATGTAGTTTTTCACCTGACTGGCAGCATTAATAAATAAACGTTTCCATCAGTGTTCCACAGGGTTCCAAATATCAATCTCTGTCATCAGAAATTACTAGTCATGTGACCCTCCACCCTGTCCTTAGACTTCCTAATTACCTAGCATGCCCCTGGAGTCTCAAGGTCATGCTATTTGCCATGCTATTTGCCCCTCCCACCAGGAAGTGAGCTGTCCAACTCGGACAGCTGGGGTAAATAACTCCGTCGCCCGCCTGTCAGAACTCATGATTACTCTGGCATCTTCTTAATTAAAACTTTCGCCTGTGATGAACAGTTGTTGTTTGCCTGGCAGAGGCCAGCACTGGTTTGTGTGTCATCGCCCCCCTTGCCCGCCTCGCCCCCCCTCACCCCTGCCTGTCGTGTCCAGGACCCCGCCTTGGGCGCCAGCTCATCACTCTGATCCGGTTTATTTACGGGCCTTGTCATAAAGAGAAGGGGAGGGGGGCCCTGAAGGGAGGGGTGCAAGGGTTAGGCAGGGTGAGGTGTAGGGCAGGGGGGGTGCATGGGCAGGGGGGGTGTAGGGGTTAGGCAGGGTGAGGTGTAGGGCAGGGGGGGGGGGCAGTGTTAGGGCTAGGTAGGATGGGGTGGGGTGCAAGGTGTAGGGCGGGGGGGGGGGCAGTGTTAGGGCTAGGTAGGATGGGGTGGGGTGCAAGGTGTAGGGCGGGGGGGGGGGGGGGCAGTGTTAGGGCTAGGTAGGATGGGGTGGGGTGCAAGGTGTAGGGCAGGGGGGGGGGGGGCAGTGTTAGGGCTAGGTAGGATGGGGTGGGGTGCAAGGTGTAGGGCAGGGGGGGGGGCAGTGTTAGGGCTAGGTAGGATGGGGTGGGGTGCAAGGTGTAGGGCGGGGGGGGGGGCAGTGTTAGGGCTAGGTAGGATGGGGTGGGGTGCAAGGTGTAGGGCGGGGGGGGGGGCAGTGTTAGGGCTAGGTAGGATGGGGTGGGGTGCAAGGTGTAGGGCAGGGGGGGGGGGGGGCAGTGTTAGGGCTAGGTAGGATGGGGTGGGGTGCAAGGTGTAGGGCGGGGGGGGGGGGGGGCAGTGTTAGGGCTAGGTAGGATGGGGTGGGGTGCAAGGTGTAGGGCGGGGGGGGGGGCAGTGTTAGGGCTAGGTAGGATGGGGTGGGGTGCAAGGTGTAGGGCGGGGGGGGGGGGGCAGTGTTAGGGCTAGGTAGGATGGGGTGGGGTGCAAGGTGTAGGGCGGGGGGGGGGGGGCAGTGTTAGGGCTAGGTAGGATGGGGTGGGGTGCAAGGTGTAGGGCGGGGGGGGGGGGCAGTGTTAGGGCTAGGTAGGATGGGGTGGGGTGCAAGGTGTAGGGCGGGGGGGGGGGCAGTGTTAGGGCTAGGTAGGATGGGGTGGGGTGCAAGGTGTAGGGCAGGGGGGGGGGGCAGTGTTAGGGCTAGGTAGGATGGGGTGGGGTGCAAGGTGTAGGGCGGGGGGGGGGGCAGTGTTAGGGCTAGGTAGGATGGGGTGGGGTGCAAGGTGTAGGGCGGGGGGGGGGGCAGTGTTAGGGCTAGGTAGGATGGGGTGGGGTGCAAGGTGTAGGGCGGGGGGGGGGGGCAGTGTTAGGGCTAGGTAGGATGGGGTGGGGTGCAAGGTGTAGGGCGGGGGGGGGGGCAGTGTTAGGGCTAGGTAGGATGGGGTGGGGTGCAAGGTGTAGGGCAGGGGGGGGGGGGCAGTGTTAGGGCTAGGTAGGATGGGGTGGGGTGCAAGGTGTAGGGCAGGGGGGGGGGCAGTGTTAGGGCTAGGTAGGATGGGGTGGGGTGCAAGGTGTAGGGCAGGGGGGGGGGCAGTGTTAGGGCTAGGTAGGATGGGGTGGGGTGCAAGGTGTAGGGCGGGGGGGGGGGCAGTGTTAGGGCTAGGTAGGATGGGGTGGGGTGCAAGGTGTAGGGCGGGGGGGGGGCAGTGTTAGGGCTAGGTAGGATGGGGTGGGGTGCAAGGTGTAGGGCGGGGGGGGGGGCAGTGTTAGGGCTAGGTAGGATGGGGTGGGGTGCAAGGTGTAGGGCGGGGGGGGGGGGCAGTGTTAGGGCTAGGTAGGATGGGGTGGGGTGCAAGGTGTAGGGCGGGGGGGGGGGCAGTGTTAGGGCTAGGTAGGATGGGGTGGGGTGCAAGGTGTAGGGCAGGGGGGGGGGGGCAGTGTTAGGGCTAGGTAGGATGGGGTGGGGTGCAAGGTGTAGGGCGGGGGGGGGGGCAGTGTTAGGGCTAGGTAGGATGGGGTGGGGTGCAAGGTGTAGGGCGGGGGGGGGGCAGTGTTAGGGCTAGGTAGGATGGGGTGGGGTGCAAGGTGTAGGGCGGGGGGGGGGGGGCAGTGTTAGGGCTAGGTAGGATGGGGTGGGGTGCAAGGTGTAGGGCAGGGGGGGGGGGGCAGTGTTAGGGCTAGGTAGGATGGGGTGGGGTGCAAGGTGTAGGGCGGGGGGGGGGCAGTGTTAGGGCTAGGTAGGATGGGGTGGGGTGCAAGGTGTAGGGCGGGGGGGGGGGGCAGTGTTAGGGCTAGGTAGGATGGGGTGGGGTGCAAGGTGTAGGGAAGTTGGAGGAGACGGTAGACAGGTGGGGTTTAAGGTGGAGGGAAGGATTGACAATGAGGTGGGCTGGAGAGAATATTGATTTGCGGGCAGAGGGGGAGGGTTGGAGGGTTGGAGGGTTGGAGGGTGGAGGTGGATGTAAGGGCAGGGGTGCCCAGGGGAGCTGATGGAAGATTCCTCCTAACCTGTGTGGGCGAGAGGAGATGTTGTATCAGAGAGAGACCCGTGCAGGACCACTAAGCCAACCGACTCAGTCACTCATCTCAATGGGACATCGTAAAGGAACACTGATTTTACACTCTCTCTCCAGAGCTCTGCATATTTCATGAGGTTAGGAGTGCTCTCTCGCTCAATGGGTTTATGGGGAACTTTGACACACACACTCATGGAAACAGACACACATACACCCACACACACTCATGGAAACAGACACACATACACCCACACACACTCATGGAAACAGACACACATACACCCACACACACTCATGGAAACAGACACACATACACCCACACACACTCATGGAAACAGACACACATACACCCACACACACAATCACACCATAATCCTTACTCCTACAAATGCACCCAGCATAAAAACTGTCATGTGTGTCACATTTTCAAATCACAGAGTCGTTCACGAACGCATTCATCCTTCATCACTGCGCTAACATTTCCAGAGTGACTAAAGATAGATACACAAACGTCTACAGGGAACAACTTTTGAAGAAGACATCAACACTGTAAGTACTTTACAGTGCATGGACATTCCCTTGGGTACAGGAAATAGATTTAGATGATAAGCATTTGACAGTACTGTCAACTAAAAATACACTATAAAAATAGTATATAGCCTATATTAAATACTGTAAATACAGCATGTCAATGTAGTATACTGTATATTTTATGTCAATACATACGTATATAAAATTGTAGCGGGGTTTGCTCGTTTAAAGATAGAAATACTTAATTTATCATAAAGTCTGGGGCACCACCCTAATATTGGTTTAGGACATTAGGGAATCCTATGTTTAATATGTAATAATCAGTCTCATCTTTAGGAATGAATTCGTTCTAAGAGTAGAGCCAATCGTAACATCAGTGAACACGCACGTCAAAATATCTTTACAATGAATTTATTCAAGTAAGGTAAACAGATCTTATGAAAAGTTGGATTATGGGTTTGATATGAGAGATTGGTTTCAATGAACAGAATGAAATGGTCTAACTTAAAGAAAGGCAGAAATTGTACAGTCAGTGATTACATCCTTACAAATCATAAACAGAGCTCACGCCAATGCCATGTCGAGGAGGAAAGAGCGTTAGCCATAGTTACGTTTGATCAGGGGTTGATCAATGATGTTGAGGGCGGTTTGCGCCAAAGGTCCATTTGAAGAATCTGAAGTCACAGCGCGGCTGCGCTGGGTCATGTGACTGAGTCTGCGGGATCTCAGTGAAGTCGCATTTGGAATTGCGTTTTTGGTTCTTCTGTTGAAACGTCCCGATAGTGACGTGTTCACTATGAAGTTGAATCTCAGGAGAAGCTTGGCGACGTCCTTTGGAACGCCAATCCTGATGGCGTTCATGCCATGGTCGGTTTCGCTGGAGTCCGAGATTGATGGTCATCTTAGGGCTTTATACAGTTCGAAGGAGGACCCGTCTGGGGTCAGATGTGGATTGGGGGAAGCTGGGTTCTCAACTCCCCCCTCCTTCCTTCACACCTACCAAAGGTGTGATCTGATCTCTGGCTGATCATTCGATGGTTCAAATATTGTTCTGGACATCTTGGTACAGTTACAAAATATAGTTGAATGATTGTTTTATTATGATAGCTTCGTGTAGATACCAAGAATGACGTGGTTATCTTTCAGGAAGAAGGAGTTGTTACTAGAATCAAGATTTCAGTGAACACAACATTAAAACAAAGTAACAAACATAACACAAATATCCCTCTCATAATTCTCCACCTTGTACTCTTGTGGTAAAGTCTCAAGAACTTTCCTCAAAAGTTCTGATCAAGGTATGTTCTTTGTTCAAATCGCCGCCGAAACGGATAGCAAATGGTCGCTGGAGACGTGTTGTCTAAATCAGGCCCTTTGAAGCTTGCAAGCTAGCAGGAGGGCTGATTTGGTAGATTGGGGAGGTCCCCCCCCCCATTCTATGGTTCCTTTGCATCGGCGTTTGGTGGGTAATCAGCATACTGAGGGTGTCACAAGGGCTGATTCTGATGTGATTGAATCACTCTTCAGGTGTGGCAAGATGTTGGCTCCGTGTGGTCTTGTGGACCTCACTACAAAATATACAGTTAGGTCCATAAATATTTGGACATTGACACAATTTTCATCATTTTGGCTCTGTATACCACCACAATGGATTTGAAATGAAACAATCAATATATGCTTTAAGTGCAGACTTTCAGATTTAATTTCAGGGTATTTACATCCAAATCAGGTGAACGGTGTAGGAATTACAATACATTTTATATGTGGCCCCCCCCCTTTTTAAGGGACCAAAAGTAATTGGACAATTGGCTGCTCAGCTGTTCCATGGCCAGGTGTATGTTATTCCCTCATGGGAGTTCGTTATTTCATTGACAAGGAGCAGATAAAAGGTCTAGAGTTCATTTCAAGTATGGTATTTGTGTTTGGAATCTGTTGCTGTCAACTCTCAATATGAAGTCCAAAGAGCTGTCACCATCAGTGAAGCAAGCCATCGTTAGGCTGAAAAATCAAAACAAACCTATCAGAGAGATAGCAAAAACATTAGGTGTGGCCAAATCAACTGTTTGGTACATTCTTAAAAAGAAAGAACGCACTGGTGAGCTCAGCAACACCAAAAGACCTGGAAGACCACGGAAAACAACTGTGGTGGATGACAGAAGAATTCTCTTCCTGGTGAAGAAAAAACCCTTCACAACAGTTGGCCAGATCAAGAACACTCTCCAGGAGGTAGGCGTATCTGTGTCAAAGTCAAAAATTAAGAGAAGACTTCACCAGAGTAAATACAGAGGGTTCACCACAAGATGTGAACCATTGGTGAGTCTCAAAAACAGGAAGACCAGATTAGAGTTTGCCAAAAAACATCTAAAAGACCCTGTACAGTTCTGGAACAACATCCTATGGACAGATGAGACCAAGATCAACTTGTACCAGAATGATGGGAAGAGAAGAGTATGGAGAAGGGAAGGAACTGCTCATGATCCAAAGCATACCACCTCATCAGTGAAGCATGGTGGAGGTAGTGTTATGGCGTGTGGGCATGTATGGCTGCCAATGGAACTGGTTCCCTTGTATTTATCGATGATGTGACTTCTGACAAAAGCAGTAGGATGAATTCTGAAGTGTTTCTGGCAATATTATCTGCTCAGATTCAGCCAAATGCTTCAGAACTCATAGGACGGCGCTTCACAGTGCAGATGGACAATGACCCGAAGCATACTGCGAAAGCAACCAAAGAGTTTTTTATGGCAAAGAAGTGGAATGTTCTGCAATGGCCAAGTCAATCACCTGACCTAAATCCAATTGAGCATGCAGTTCACTTGCTAAAGACAAAACTGAAGGGAAAATGCCCCAAGAACAAGCAGGAACTGAAGACAGTTGCAGTAGAGGCCTGGCAGAGCATCACCAGGGAAGAAACCAGCGTCTGGTGATGTCTATGGGTTCCAGACTTCAGGCTGTCATTGACTGCAAAGGATTTGCAACCAAGTATTAAAAGTGACAATTAGATTTATGATTATGTTAGTTTGTCCAATTTTTTTTGGTCCCTTAAAAAGGGGGGGCCACATATAAAATGTGTTGTAATTCCTACACCGTTCACCTGATTTGGATGTAAATACCCTGAAATTAAAGCTGAAAGTCTGCACTTAAAGCACATCTTGATTGTTTCATTTCAAATCCATTGTGGTGGTATACAGAGCCAAAATGATGAAAATTGTGTCAATGTCCAAATATTTATGACCAACTTATACTCTTACATACATGTGTCTTTAAATACAAAGAAAGTAGTATTAGAAAGCGTCTATTCTGTAGTTGTGCAGTGTTTCCTCTTTGGAGCCAGAATGAGCAAAGACACCCCAGAAGGAGCCTGGCAGGGCTGGGGGTGAGACAGGCAGAAGGAGCCTGGCAGGGCTGGGGGTGAGACAGGCAGAAGGAGCCTGGCAGGGCTGGGGGTGAGACAGGCAGAAGGAGCCTGGCAGGGCTGGGGGTGAGACAGGCAGAAGGAGCCTGGCAGGGCTGGGGGTGAGACAGGCAGAAGGAGCCTGGCAGGGCTGGGGGTGAGACAGGCAGAAGGAGCCTGGCAGGGCTGGGGGTGAGACAGGCAGAAGGAGCCTGGCAGGGCTGGGGGTGAGGACAGGCAGACTGCAGCTGTGTTTGGGACCCGGGGCCTGCCACGCCCATCGTTACCGTGGCAGCAGTCCCCTGTCCGCTGGTGGGCGGTGGTAGGAGACGTTAGCTACTCAGTAATGAGAACAAACCCTCACTAATCAAACACTCCTGTAGACCAGCATACATCTTATATGTGTGTGTGTGAGCATGTGTGTGTGTGTGTGTGTAGATGTGTGTATGTGTTCATATACGTGTGTATGTGTGTGTGCACATGTGTTCGTATACGTGTCTTTGTGTATGTGCATCTATGTCTGTGTGTGTGTGTGTGTGTGTGTGTGTGTAGACGCGTGTGTGTGTAGACGCGTGTGTGTGTGTGTGTGTGTTTGGGCTCTGGCTTTGAAAGAGCTGGTAACAAGGCCAGAGGGCTCCAAGGGACCTATTTTCCATCTTACCTCTCCTCTCCCTCTTCAGACGATGGGACGAGTGGGAAAAGTAAGAGAGAGAGAGAGAGAGAGAGAGAGAGAGAGAGAGAGAGAGAAGAGAGAGAGAGAGAGAGAGAGAGAGAGAGAGAGAGAGAGAGAGAGAGAGAGAGAGATTAGAGTAATTGGTGCATGTGTTAACAGCCAGCTACCTGCCTTGGACCTTTCTACTCCAACACCCTTAAAAGATCGTTGTGATTTGTTAGCTAGCTTTGCTCTGCTTTGTTCGGCTTTGCTTTGACAGAAAGGTGGTTAAACCTCTGACAGAGGAAGGGCCGAGGGTTGGAAAAAACACAGCATGCTCCAGTGGCTCCAGGGAGTCCTATCCTACCATAGCCCAGACACCCACACCTCTCCCTGGCCCCCAGACACCCACACCTCTCCCTGGCCCCAGACACCCACACCTCTCCCTGGCCCCAGACACCCACACTCTCCCTGGCCCCAGACACCCCACACCTCTCCCTGGCCCCAGACACCACACCTCTCCCTGGCCCCAGACACCCACACCTCTCCCTGGCCCCAGACACCCACACCTCTCCCTGGCCCCAGACACCCACACCTCTCCCTGGCCCCAGACACCCACACCTCTCCCTGGCCCCAGACACCCACACCTCTCCTGGCCCCAGACACCCACACCTCTCCCTGGCCCCCAGCACCCACACCTCTCCCTGGCCCCAGACACCCACACCTCTCCCTGGCCCCAGACACCCACACCTCTCCCTGGCCCCAGACACCCACACCTCTCCTTGGCCCAGACACCCACACCTCTCCCTGGCCCCAGACACCCACACCTCTCCCTGGCCCCCAGACACCCACACCTCTCCCTGGCCCCAGACACCCACACCTCTCCCTGGCCCCAGACACCCACACCTCTCCCTGGCCCCAGACACCCACACCTCTCCCTGGCCCCAGACACCCACACCTCTCCCTGGCCCCAGACACCCACACCTCTCCTGGCCCCCAGCACCCACACCTCTCCCTGGCCCAGACACCCACACCTCTCCCTGGCCCCAGACACCCACACCTCTCCCTGGCCCAGACACCCACACCTCTCCCTGGCCCCAGACACCCACACCTCTCCCTGGCCCCAGACACCCACACCTCTCCCTGGCCCCAGACACCCACACCTCTCCCTGGCCCCAGACACCCACACCTCTCCTGGCCCCAGACACCCACACCTCTCCCTGGCCCCAGACACCCACACCTCTCCCTGGCCCCAGACACCCACACCTCTCCCTGGCCCCAGACACCCACACCTCTCCCTGGCCCCAGACACCCACACCTCTCCCTGGCCCAGACACCCACACCTCTCCCTGGCCCCAGACACGCCACACCTCTCCCTGGCCCCAGACACCCACACTCTCCCTGGCCCCAGCACCCACACCTCTCCCTGGCCCCAGACACCCACACCTCTCCCTGGCCCCAGACACCCACACCTCTCCCTGGCCCCAGACACCCACCACCTCTCCCTGGCCCCAGACACCCACACCTCTCCTTGGCCCCAGACACCCACACCTCTCCCTGGCCCCAGACACCCACACCTCTCCCTGGCCCCCAGCACCCACACCTCTCCCTGGCCCCAGACACCCACACCTCTCCCTGGCCCCAGACACCCACACCTCTCCCTGGCCCCCAGCACCCACACCTCTCCCTTGGCCCCAGACACCCACACCTCTCCCTGGCCCCAGACACCCACACCTCTCCCTGGCCCCCCAGCACCCCACACCTCTCCTTGGCCCCAGACA